>NW_017670328.1:902895-953310 GCF_001879085.1 Nicotiana attenuata
CCTCCTTTCCTTATTTCCCCCCTTCTTTTTTTAGCATTGTAACTCCTTACTTAAAATTGGCTCTTTTAATTGCTCTTTCAGACTTTGTTTATTTTCAGACCATTGTGTATTGAAACTATATTATGAGTTAAACCGCCAGGTCTCTGGTGTTCGACTTTCACATGTTGACAATTTGGACACTTAGCTACGAAATCTGCTATATTCTTTTTCATATCGTTCCACCAATAAACCTCCTTAAGATTATGATACATCTTTGTGGAACCTGGGCGAATAGAATACCTGGAATTGTGGGCTTCTGACATAATTCGTTCTCTGAGCCCATCTACGTCTGGAACGCATAGTCTGCCTCTATACCTCAAAGTACCATCATCTCCCCCTTGTTTAAAAGCCATAGTCTTGTGTTTGTGAATTCTTTCCTTTAACTGCAATAAGTAAGGAGCATTGAACTGTTTTTTCTTTACTTCGGCTACTAAGGAGGATTCCGCCCTGTTATGGAGAACAACGCCACCGTCTTCAGATTCCAAATGTCGAACTCCTAGACTTGCTAAGCGGTGGACTTCCTTCATCATAGTTCGCTTATCTGCCTCAACAATAGCTAAGCTTCCCATAGAACGCCAAACTGAGAGCATCGGCTGCAACATTTGCTTTCCCCGGATGATAGAGGATATCAACATCATAATCTTTAAGTAATTTGAGCCACCTTCTCTGACGTAGATTTAATTATCTTTTCTTGTAGATGTACCGGAGACTCTTGTGATCTGTAAAAATATCAACATGTACCCCATAGAAATAATGGCGCTAGATTTTAAGTGCAAATACCACAGCTGCTAATTCAAGATCATGAGTCAAATAATTCTTCTCATGAGCCTTGAGTTGTCTCGCCGCGTAGGCTATGACTTTACCGTGCTGCATTAATACACACCCAAGACCAACCCCTGAAGCATCACAATAAACAATGAACCATTCAGTTCCTTCCGGTAGTGTCAGGACTAGAGCTGAAGTCAACCTCTTCTTTAACTCCTCAAAACTTTTCTAGCACGCGTCCGACCATTGAAACTTGACTTTCTTCTGAGTTAATCTAGTCAAAGGGGACGAGATAGAGGAATATCCCTCTACGAAACGCCTATAATAGCCTGCTAGACCCAAGAAACTTCTTATATCGGATATTGAGGTGGGTCTAGGCCAATTCTTCACTGCCTCTATTTTGTGAAAGTCCACCTTTCACTCCTTCCCCTGAGATGACATGGCCCAAAAATGCTATTGATTTCAACCAGAATTCACACTTAGAAAAATTTGCATATAGCTTGTGATCCTGTAGTGTCTGCAACACAATTCTGAGATGTTCTGCATGGTCAATCTCACTACGGGAATAAATCAAGATGTCATCAATAAACACGATAACGAACAAATCAAGATAAGGTTTGAAGACCCTATTCATAAGGTCCATGAAAGCTGCTGGTGCGTTCGTTAAACCGAATGACATTACCAAAAATTTGAAATGCCCATATCGAGTCGTGAAAGCTGTTTTTGGAATATCAACTTTCTTAACCTTCAACTGATGGTATCTCGATCTGAGGTCAATCTTCGAATAACGTTGGGCACCCTGAATTTGATCAAATAAATCATCTATTCTAGGAAGAGGATACTTGTTCTTGATGGTGACTTTATTCAACTGACGGTAGTCAATGCACATACGCAAAGACCCATCCTTCTTTCCGACAAACAAGACCGGTGCAACCCAAGGTGAGACACTTGGCCTTATAAACCCATTATCTAGAAGATCTTTCAACTGGAATTTTAACTCTTTCAACTCTGTCGGAGCCATTTTATAAGGCGGAATAGATATCATCTTGGTGCCTGGAAGAAGATCAATTCCAAAGTCAATATCTCTATCGGGAGGGATTCCAGGGAGATCTTCGAGAAACACTTCTGGAAACTCATTTATAATTGGTACCGACTGGAGGGCGAGGATATGAGCATCTGCATCCTTAACTCGAACCTGGTGATAGATATATCCCTTGGAGATCATCTTTCTAGCTTTAAGATAGGAAATAAACCTACCCCTATGTCTGCTGCAGTAAGACAATGATACACTTTGACTATACATCCCCTATAGATACACCTTGCTATAACTGATTCTCCAACTCGAGTGGACACTTCAAAGGGTTCACACAACTTTTTTGGTTCTATCCCAAATTTCTTAGCAATATGTGGGATTACATAAGATATGGTGGATCCCAGATCTATAAGAGCATAGACATCAAAAGTGAATATTGTTAGAATACCTGTGACAACATCTTCACGAGCCTCTGTATATTGACGGCCTGCTAGTGCATACAAGCGGTTTCGACCATCGCCTACATTACTAGACTTTGTTGCACCGCGCCCTTGTTAGGCCTGAGAGTTATGAGGGGCTGCTGAATTAGTGGACTGAGCTACATTGCCTCCATTGTTCTGCTTTGCTGATGGACAATCCCTGAAGAAGTGGCCCTGCTGACCGCACCCAAAGCAACTATTTATTCCCAAACGACATACCCCTGGATGCTTCTTACCACACGTGTCACAAGTAGGATAATAAGGTACAAGATTAATTAGTATGTTTTGGGATCTACATGGCTGCTAGAAGCACTTCCCTTCTTGATTTCCTTATCGTACGATTCAATTCCTTTGAGGCTTATGCCTTTATTTCCTTCCTATTCAATCTTATACCACTTGGAGTGCTTATTATAAATCAGGAATTGAGAAATTTTAAAGGTAATACAGAGGTAGTGCGGGATGCTTCTCCCTGTGTAGTTGATTTGACTATTGTCGTCGCCTTGTGGAAGGATATTTTGCCGTTTTAGCTTAGTAGCTGTACTTCTGAGAGCTCTGAGGCTAGGCACAAGTTGTTATGATGCTTATGAATGGTTTTCACGCGGTATTGATATGATGTTAGGATGCTTGCCTACGTGTTGGGGTCGTGAATGACTTGAAGGGAGGTTTAACCAGTACATAATTTAGAGGTTCAGTATTTTAGTCCCGGCAGGGGAAAGGCAAAACGGGCTAAGAATGTTCAGATTTGGGATGATGGAGTGGCGAGGCTTGGTATATGCGAGCGTGGTGGAATTATCATCTCTGTCATTGTCCCTGTTGAATGTACTAAATTCACCGGTGTTAAGGCCTTCTACAATTTGCCTTTGGGGCAGGATATTGTAAGATAGTGTTGGAAAAGCATCTGTCAGAGATCGTGGGGGTGCGGTGGTTCAGGATTGAAATTGTATTCCTAATACTGACGGCTCGAGAAAGATGATCTTCGGAAAGGCTTAGAAGTTAGAAGCGGTCTATTTGTTCAAGTGCTACCGAAATAGGTTTTTTTTATCTAAGCCATCGGTTGAGCAGTAAAGGATGAGGAAGGGCGTGTGGGAAGTGTCATGCGGTGGTTAAACTTCCAGAAGGCTAGGAGTAACAAGTGGAGGTCGAGTAGTTTCTTAAAGAAGTGAGTCTGTCCAAATTGGGAGAGTGGCAGAGTAGTATGGGGATTCAGTGGTTGGGTCTACGGACTTAATACTAAATATCAGCTATTATTCGGCGGGAGATTTGATATAAGGGAAAGGAGCTGCTTGATATGAAGAAGGATACAATGTAACTTCGAATTGAAGGATATTGTCGCACATTTAGTTTATGTCCACGAGGAGTGAATGAACTTGTGCAGCTGGTGAATGAGCACAGGCTCAGGTGGGTTATCTCTTGTGGGCAGATCAGCGGTCGCGTGGTTGGCGAAGCTTCTATGAAGAATCATACCGGCTATATAGTGAAGAGGTCGGGCATGTGAATATGGTTAACGATTTAGAGTATTAATAACTAGTTTTACATAAAGATTTCGAGGAACTCGACGGGTTGGTTGTGCAAGATCATGTCAACAATGAATAAAGAATCTTGTTGGATTCCAGAGTTGGGTAATAGTGGCTTCAAGCTAAGTGGGAGAGTCCCACTGCCTACAGTTGGATTGCATGGTTGTCTATTTATTAGATTTCGGGTTATTAGCATGTTGATGGGTTACTTCGGCTAAGGTAAAGGAACATAAGAGGTAATTTGAGCAAAGGAATTGTTAAAGTTGTGTTATGGTTGGCCTTATTCGCTCATGTTCAGACTTGGGGAAGAAGTCAGGATTTATGCCTTGTATATATGCGGGTTTCAAGGGAAGTGATTCTGCCGGGTGCTTCGTCGAGAGGGTATTCATGTGCTAGAAGATTCATGGAGTTAAGTATATTCGGGGCCAAGTCAGAGCGGGTGGCTCTTAACAACGGTCCTAGCATACTCAAAGGGTAAAGCGCGGTGCCTAATGATTTCGAGCCTATAAGTACGGTTAAGAATCAAGCTTTTGTAGCAGCTTATGAGAAGAGGCCCAGAATGTTCTATGATTTTTTTACTTACAGTACAACATTTGGGAGGAAAATGAGAAAGGACTTCAGATTCTTAGAGGGATTTTCAAAATGGGCATACCGGTTGAGGATGCGAATATGTGCACAAGGGAGGTATGAAACGGTTTGTGGGATTTGAGACAACATGGTCTCGTGATTCAGGGTCACTCGGGATGAGTGTGGATGGAGTGTATTATGTGTTGAACGGTATTATCATTATTTAAAAGGCCATCAAGGGTAAACTGGACGAAGATAGATTGGCTAGCCATAGTTGAATTGGCATATTGGTGGTAGTGATAAGTTCCTTCAGCGTGATCAAGTTATGCAAGTGATTTGTGACGGTACGCGTGAGGCTTGTCGACTGCCGTAATTGATGTTATTCAGAAGTATTCTATTGTTATGGCCTAATATGTGTAGGCGGATCCCGAAAGGGCTATGGTGGCTTAGACCATTACTTAGAGATTCGCATATTCTACGGTTATAAGAATTCACCTGTGTGTTGCTATGGTTCTACTGAAGTGAGTTAAGTGAAAAGTTTATTTATATGATGAAGTGTTAATCTATTACTGGTTCCGGAGTTATGATGAAAAAATCGTGTTCTATCGTATATTGGCATGTTGGGTGCATCGAGTGGTATGGGATTTGAAGTGAGGATCAAGGTTGCAGTTCGATGTTGACAAGTATGTCACGAGCTCGGATGAGCAGGAAAGGAGTTTCGATGTTTAAAGTAAAATGGTATTGTCTTCAGCGTCACCTGAGGTCAGTGTTTTGTGAAAAAGGCTTTTCATCCTGGTTAGGATTCTTGATCGCTTTTCAGCGTTAGCGCGGCCGGTGGTTTGGATGTACAGACTTGTTTCTATTATGGAAGGTTGTGGGAGCGTGCCCCACGGGAAGGTTGTATAAGTGTGGCATGTATCCACTTGATTGATTGAACAGTTAAACCAAGTATGAAGATTGTAGTGATGTCGTTAAATTGAGAATTTATGCCTGGAGGACACTCGGTTTATTGGGGTGTGGAGTGTGGAGGATTACTTCGGTTATGATGGTTGTTCTTGTGTGTTATGGAAAAGGGGAGTTATTATGGACCTTTGAAAGGTTATTAGCCTAGTTCAGTGCGACCAGAATCAACTTGAGGTGTGTGGATGGATTTAAATGTGAATATGGGCTCTATATCAGGCCAGATGTGTTCATTTCAGCAATGCGCTCCTTATGGAAGAGTAGTCGGGGTGTTATTTCATCATCATCTATTTTATGTAATGATATATTGCATCGTGTGAGTTGTAAGATGGCTTGGTGAATTTCTTATGTGTCGAGGTTCCGCGTAGAGATGATGTTATATGAGCAGAATGGCTCTTGAGATTCAGATCGTATATCGCACCTCAGTGTGCTTGAGTTTGTAGCTTATAGCGCTATATGTCTTCCCAGGTATGATATTATGCACTTAGCGTGCTTGTGACCGATATTCAGTATTTTGTTGTAATGTACAATCTAGCTCGGTGTGTATCTCCTTATGTGAATTTTATGTGCGTATCGGGTGGCACGCCACCACGGGTATGTTATTTGGATCGGGTTGCACGCTACAACAGTGTAATGTTGAATACATCTTTTTATATCCTATTTTTGTGTGTCTTGTTTCCCATTTTCTGAGGAAAGTTCATATTAGTGCGTGAGTTGAGTAGTCCCTTCCAGAGCTTGTTTCCCTTTTGTATTACGTTCGAGTTGGTAGCCTATTGGCATCGTGGCATCATTTGAGACTTTTGATCATGTCTGCGGTGGCTTATTTCCTGGGCAGTTTGTACTGGCTGAGAAGGGATTATCGGATCTAGGATCGGTGCGATCGGATTATATGAAGTATATTAAAGAGCAAAGACCATTATTTGGTTCACAATGAGGTGATGGTTCTTGTCAGGTGTATTGACCCAATGATTTGTTGATTCAGCAGTTGGTTATGAATTTCTACACGTCTCTTCCATCGTGGAGGTATTGTAAGATTTTGAGCAAGACCTATGTATGTCAAGAAGTGCAATGGGAGCAACAGAATAATGGAAATTCCGGCTATTGTTATCAGAGGATGTTATTGTGGTCCTGTGAATAAAGCGGTGCAAGGTGTGAATTTAGCAAAGTTATGCAGTCATGTTCTTGTACATCGTGTTGGTGATTGATACAGTGTTCGTATGTTGGAAACAGGCCTGGCAGAGAATTCCGGATGTTGGAATTGGGCTCTAAGGCTTATTCGCTTAAGTAAAAGGATATCTTCAAGTTGATCAAGCTAAGGTGCCCAGCTAAGTTGTGGTAGCACGGGTAGGTGCTCGAGGTGTTAAACAGTGATTTCGGACAACTCCAGCACAGTTCTCAGCATGTTCAACGACGAACGTATGTTTAAGTGGGAGAGAATGTAACGACCCAACCGGTCGTTTTGAGCTCTAGTGCATCGTTCTATAGCTTTAGGCCATGAGCAGCTTTACTTCAGGTATTATGACTTGAGCGCACGGTCGGAATTGAATCCTAGGAAGTTCAGAGTTGATTTGGAAAGAGCAATCTCATTTCGTAAGCTTTAAGTTGAATGAATTGACTAAGGTTGGATTTTTGAGTAAACGGCCTTGAAATCGGTATTCGAAGGTTCCAGCAGGTTCGTATGATGATTTCGGACTTGGGCGTATGTCCGGAATGGGTTTTGGAAGACCCGAGAACATTTCGGCGCATATTGTGGAAGTTAACATTTTGGAAGAATCTCTTAATTTTGGGTTGAAGTGCATTTCAGTGTTATCAATGTCCAGTTAGGATTCCGAGTTTGGGAATAGCTCCGTATGGTGATTCTGTTAATGGAAGCGCGATCAGAAGTGAATTCGGAGGTGCGTAGGTCATCTTGGAGTCATTTGGCTAAAGATAGAAATTTGAAGGTCTTTGGGAAGTTTGACTGAGAGTTGACTTTTTGATATCGGGGTCCGTAATGTCAAATATGACTTGTGTGCAAAATTTAAGGTCAATCGGACGTGATTTGACGGGTTTGGCATCGAATGTTGATGTTTGAAATTCTAAAGTTTTTCAAGTTTTAAATGGAGTGTGATTCTTGATTTTAGCGTTGTTGATATGATTTGAGGCCTCGAGCAAGTCCGTAATGTGTTTTGGGACTGGTTGGTATGATTGGTTGGGGTCCCAGGGGCCTTGGGTGAATTTGAGATGGTTAACGGATCAATTTTTGGGATTGGAAGAAGAAGAGATCAGCTGCCTTCTGGTGTAACCGCACCTACGAGGCTTGGGCCACAGGGGCGGAGCCGCAGAAGCGGCCCTTGGGTCGCAGAAGCGGAAATGGGCCAGCCAGGCTGGGACCGCAGATGCGGTCGATTTCTTGCAGATGCGTGACCGCACCTGCGGAAGGAGAAGCGCAGATGCGGAAGCTGAGGCTAGGAGGAGGACTGCAGAAGCGTATGGTAGCTCGCACCTACGGAACCCAAAAAACGGTCAGGTGACCGCAGGTGCGGAAATGCTAGAGGTAGTACGGTTCTTTAAAATAGGGGGTCTTGGCCATTTTACACTTGTTTGGGCGATTTTTGGAGAGCTTCAAGAGAGGGATTTCATCATCAAACATTAGGTAAGTTAATTTCACCCTTGTGAGTTAAATACATGGTTTTGTTAAGGATTTGAGCATGAAAATTAGTTGAAACTTGGGGTTGAGGGAAAGCTTAGAAAATTGATATTCTTGGATTTTGACCACGATTTTGGGTATGAAATTAGGGGAAAATCATATATTTGAGTTCGTGAGTTCATGGGTAAATTTTATCTTCAAAAAATTTCGGAAACCGGGCACGTGGAGTCGAGGGCGTTTTGTCAACTTTTTGATCGGGGTTAGGAATTGTTATAAATTGGATTATTATGGGTAATTGAACATATATTAATGGATTTTGCATAATTATTGGCTAGTTTTGGAGCGTTGTGCATCAATTTAAGTCTTCAGAAGGGCGTAGAATGCCGGTTATGGAACTTTGGAGCGAGGTGAGTCTCCTTTCTAACCTTATAAGAGGGAATTGTCCCCATAGGTGAAATAATTGGTTATGTGCTCCTATTTGTGGGGGCTACGTATGCACGAGGTGACGAGATTCCGTGCGTAGCTACTATTATGTTTATGTCCAGGTAGTCTAGGACCCAAAAGCATGCTATACTTGGAATATTTATAATCTTATTGACAGTTGATTTGCTTAAATCCTATCGAATTGGTAAATGAATTTCTAAAAGGATTAAACTTTATTTTATAAAAAATTTTACAAGAGAATTGGCTTTTCTTTGGATAATTATTCCCTGTTGACTTTTTGATTGACTGTCTGTAGTCATTTAATTTTGGAACGGGCCGAACGCCTCGGTAGATTAAACAGATGCATCTATGGTTCGCGCCACTCGACCCTCTGGCAGTGCACAGTTTAAATATTTTTGGATCGGGTCGTACGATCTCGATTTGATTTGCGCATGCTTGTATTGTTTGCCTTGAAGTTTATCGATATTGATATTTTCCCTCCTAGCCTTGAGATAATTGAAAATTAATAGATTATGAATCCGAAGACTTTTAATATAAAAAGGAACTTTTACCTGTTCGTGACTTATTTGAAATTACTGTCGTTCTTAATAAATCCATGATTATTCGAATTAATAATATATTACTATTAGACCACTAGTAAGTGTCGAAGTCGACCTCCCGTCTCTACTTCTTCGAGATTAGACGGGATACTCATTGGTTACAAGTTCTTTTCGTACTCATACTACACTTGCTGTGCATTTTTGTTGCATATGTTTATGTGTGGCTTAGTGGCATAGCGGCATGATTGATACGGAGACTTAGGTGGTGAGTTGCATTTATCGAGACGTCCGTATCTAGCAGAGTCTCCTTCAGAGTATTGTATTGTATTTTTATTTCTGTCCACTTGTATTCCGGATAGTTACTTTGTTTTATTTCATTCCCTAGTAAATTCTTATGCACTTGTGACACCGGGTTCTGGGATGTCTATGGAAGTAGTCAGTATTTTGAAATTGTTAAAGACATCATTATTTATTCAGTGGAAATTTATTCCTTATTGTTTAAACGTATAAAAGAAGTGATTTCAGAAATATTTAAAACGAGAAGTTACTAGTTATTTGTTGTTGGCTTGCCTGACAATGGTGTCTGGCGCCATCACGACCCTTAGTGGATTTTGGGTCATGACAATCAGGCTTAGTCATCGTATTGCAATTGGTTTCATCATTTATTTTATTTTTAATTCATCTATTTGTTATTCTTAATTATTCATATTGAATTAAGTCGCATATCTTTTAAACCGCGTACAAATTTAATTGTTACTCAATTTTTGGGGTAAATAGTTTGGCGCCCACCGTGAGGCAGATAATAGTGGTGATTTGGTATGAATCTGCATAACACACCCTATTTTATGCTTATTCTTTGAAATCATAATTCCAGGTCGGCCTAAAAATGTCAAACTCTCAACCTGCTCAATTGAACGTTGACGCTGAGTTAGGCCATCATAGCGAAAATAATAATGTGGTGTCCAGTAATGATGTGCTTCCTGCCGATCCCGACGGTGTCCCAGCCACTGACCCGGTCGATGCTAACTCATAATTGTCAATCAAAATCAATTTGCTAACTGATCTCAAAAATAGTGTTCACGGGGGACCCCGATCAACAGCTCGAGAAGCGCCTGAAGGTGAAGGTGATGGGGCGAGCCTACGATTGAGTTTTGAAATGTTTCAGGCTCAACAAGCGGTAATAGCGCAGCTGCAGAATTAAAGTCACACCCCCAACAGGGCCGAGCCTGAACAATCTCGGGAAGAACTCAAAGAGACGAACAATCTCGGGAAGCACTCGAAGTCGATCTCGGGGTAACTTCAGAGGTAATGAAGATGCTTGAAGAGTTTTCAAAATGGGTGGAATTAGGCGAGAAAAAGATTGAGGCCAATGACAAGAAGGTGAAAAATTACAACTCTAGGGTCAATCAGATCCCGGGATGTAACGACATGGCCGGTCGTTTTGAGAGTTGTAGTATTGTTCCCCTATTTACTGCTCATTTTTTGTATTTCTACAGCTGTTATAATGATTTACTGGGTTAGTTGGTTCAGGTCCGGAGTGATTTTCAGAGTGAATTGAGACACTTAGTCTCTTAATTGAAAGCTTAAGTTGGAAAAGTTGACCGCATGTCGCTTATGTGTAAACGACCTCGGATTTGAATTTTGATAGTTCGTTAGCTCCGCTGACAATAGAAGAGCATCTATTGTGATTTGAAGTCCATAGTAAAATTAGGCTTGAAATGGCAAAAATTAGAATTTTTGGAAAGTTTAACCAAGGAGTGGACTTTTTGATATAGGGGTCCGGATTGGATTTCTGGAAGTTGGAGTAGGTTTTGTGGTGTCATTTATGACTTGTGTGCAAAATTTGAGGTCAACCGGACGTGATTTGATAGTTTTGGCATCATTTGTGGGATTTAGAAATTTCAAAGTTCATTATGCTTGAATCCGTATGTAATTCGTATTTTTGATGTTCTTTGAGGTGATTTGAGGTTCGACTAAGTTCGTATCGTGATTTAGAATGTGTTGGCACATTCACTTGAGGTCTTAGGGGCCATCGAGTTGATTTTGGGTGGTCAACGGACTTGGCTTTTGAGTTGGTGAAGCAACTAAGGGTTTTCTGCTACTAGTGTTACCGCACATGCGGAGTGGGCACCGCAGGTGCGAGCCCCGTAGAAGCGGGAAGAGATCCGCAGAAGCAGGCAAGTTTGGAGATGGCAGTGGTCGTAGGTGCAAGGTTTCTTCCACACCTGCAAGGCCACAGATGCTGCCAGGGCGGGCGCCGGTAATGGAGGTTTAAGGATAGGAGGAGTCGGTTGTTTCCGCAAAAGCGGATCAATGGCCGCATAAGTGCCTCCGCTGGTGGAGACCTAGAAGAAGGTGCGAGCCCGCATGAACTTAATTGGTTTCCGCACAGAGCGGTTAGGTTTACTGCTGGAGCGGTTTCGCAAGTGCCAGACATATTGCGCAGGTGCGAAAGGCTTGCCAGCAGTAAATGTTTAAAAATGAGGGTCGCGAGTTTTGGAATTCATTGTCAACACTTTGAAACCAGACGTTACACGAATTTTGGGAGGAAATTTTCGAGGGGAATTTTGGAGGTAAGCTTCTTGGTACCGTTATGATCAATAAACTTGTTTTGCCCTTTATCTTTTTCCCACCTAGATTGTGTTGCCGGCCCCCTTTTTTTTCCTCCCGCAAAGAAAGGTCCCGGGATCCGACGTTCATGGTGGGTAATAACCCTCATTCTTTTGGGATTTTGGTATTTGAAAAGAGTTCACCACCTAACGGATTATGGTTGCGTTAAGGTAAACCTAGAGTGATTTAACTCTTAGACTAGTTTGCATTACAGTGATTTAGGGTAAGGGTCGAAAATACCTTGAGAGGAAAGGTGTTAGGCACCCCTCTTGGCCACCAATGATGGGTCCCGGCGTACTTATACTACGAATTAGTACCTTTAACAAAAATAAGTTAATAAACAACGTAATTGCAAATAAAGCATTAGTCGGACATTGTATAAAACAAAAATAATAGGAGAGAATTGGGAAAGGGGTCTAGGTTGGTTTAGCCTATAGGATTACCTTACAACAAATGCCCGATAAACATTCCTCAATGAGTGGCTATATGTGACATTAGCGCGTAGTCACCATATCTTCATTACCCACATTCGCCCCCCTTGGGTTGTCAAGCTAAAGCTTCTGGAACCTTACAATGGCCTATGCGTGCACTAGTACCCGTCCCTTCCTCGTGGCCGCTGGAGGGTATTTTAGGACCTCTTACCTTTGGACAGTTCAGACCTTCCTAAGGTTTTTAAAGAATAAAATTCTAGGTGCAATCAAGAAACAGTTAGGACTGCATTTAAAGGTAACAAGTTGTAGGCCCACAGTTATCTCCACAAATTTAACAAGTAAATGCACGTCTTCAAACAACAGTCAAGTATTTAATAGAGGATCCTAGAACATGGTATCTAGGTGAGCAGCGATTATACAGTAGTGAATTAGGACAAAGTGTCAAAATCCTATTTAGATGGCCTACTGATTTAAACCTGTTAAACCTGGATACTTTTAAATAACCAAAGCACAATTTCAGAGTTGCAGAATTTAAATCGCCCTATAGGCTTGCCTAAACGCAGAATAGTGATTTCCTAAGAGCATGATATCTACATTGATACAGTAAAACAACGAACAGTTTTAAACAGATACGTAAGATCCTATAGACATGTTTTCTAGCGGTAGTAAACTAAGGCAATGTTTGAAAACTCATTAAAGAAATAGACAGTTGATTAAACCAGTTCAAAAAGGAACTAACATGGAATAAACAGATTTGTTTAACTAAATTGATTTTACATTCTATAGGCAGGATTTCTGACTTTTATTCCTATAGGCATGGTATCTAATTGTTAAGAGCTGATGTTGGAACTTATAGGCATGATTTCTAGTGAAACAAATGTAAATACCATGTTGTAACAGAAACTGAACTTAATCGCTTTTCATTCTATAGGCATCATAAATTATAAAGCCATTTAGATCCTATAGGCATGATTTGTAATTATAAAGTTCATTTTAACCCTATAGACATGATTTCTATTATTGAAACCTTTTAAATTCTATAGGCGTGGTTTCTAGTATTGTAAAGAAAACATAGCAAGTACATTAACACAATCCTATAGGCATGGTATCTACCCGACTTATCCCACAGATATGTAACTACCCACCCCTTTTCCACTAATCACCAATATTGTTGACAAATAATTATTACAGACCAGCTAAATAAATTACATAAACAAATAAAGAAAAAGAAGAAGTTAACTATAGGGAGCCTAAAGCAGGCCCAAATAACTTCCCAAGCCTCCAATAGCCTCAAATGCCAAAGTTCCATAGACAGTATCTTGTCTAGGTGTGTCAGAGTTCCCTAAGGACCTCAAGGATACCGGACAATGCTCACACCTAGACTTCTTCTCAAACAAGAACTGATTTTAGTGCTGTGTGGAAAGGCCAGCTCTGACATGCCAGAGTTCAGAGAAATCTCAAGGATCTCAAGGCAGTACACATGCCAGAGGGGCAGAACCTAACATTCTAGGAGTAGTTTGAGAGTGCTTGATATAGTTTTGTTTTGAAAATAGTACAAGGATGGCTCCAGAAGTAGAAATATTTTTTTCAGAAACAGGAACAACTTAGTGATAAAAGATAGTTGTAGAAGAGTACCAAAACAGCAGACAATCAGTTGGTCATAAGAGACATTCAGATTCAGGAAAGGAATACTTAACAAACAGATGTCACATGAGAATGATGGCACATAACAATCACATTAGGGTACATGGATAGGGATAAAGGAAACATATACTCACATACTGCATACAACACTTAAGATCTTAGGGACTTTAACAGGTTAGTCATGCAAGGAAAATAAATAATAGGAAAGCGTGCATACATTGAACAAGATAGAAATTTAGACATTCTAGGAAATGAAGTAAGAAAGAAAGAGTGCACAATGTAAAGAATACATTGAACAGGCAGATTTTAGACATGCTGAGCAAACAAGTAGGCAGGAAATTGAACTCATAACTGATGAACTAGTGCAAGAAATGAAAACATATAGGGTTTGAATCTCAAAACTTAATTAGAGACATGCCAGTTGAGAAAGGTGTAGATTATAAAGTAAATAAAGTTCCAATATCTAGCCTTGGCTTTCAGCTCGTTAGATCAGCAAGTATCACAAATAGCATAAGAGAAAGAGAACTTTAACGTGTAAGTGTCTTTTTTGTGAACTCAATGTTCTGTCTAAGGAGACTAGAATAAATCATATAAATAGTAGTTTGAAAGCTAGGTAAATAAGGTAAGAATCAAATTGTTCAGCAATTGGAGTATCTCGAAATCAATTAAAGAAAAATCAATCCAAGTCTTCCCTTAATTAAGGGAGTCATTGCAAACGGCAAAGAACATGTACCAAATAAGGAAAGAGTTCAAAGACCTTGGTACAGAATAGGCAATTAGGGGTAGATACATAAAGTTCTAATCAAGGAAATAATAGTAAGAATCATGTGATAACACAGACAAGGTAAAGGAAAATTAATTAAGGCAAGAAATTCAATCAACTCGAGTAGAAAGGTAAGAATCGAAAGTTTAAGGGAAAGTGTTCAAATCAACCCAAGAAATAAGGAATTCAGAATATCTAATGGTTCAATAAAAGAGAAAGTCATGAAAATAGTCAGCATGTTTAGCATATAAATAAGGTAAAACATGGATAGTTAGGAATCGACATATAACTTTAACAAAACAAAAGTTAAACAATATTGATTCAATGAGAAAGATACAGGTCTTGATGTGAATAGTAAGATGAACACAACCACATAGAATCAGTGAAAGCTCAAACTAAGAAACTCAGTAGAAGTCTATTAAGGCAAGACAGTTACGAGAAATCACAAGAACTCAAAGCAAGAACCAGTCAGATATACTAATACTCAGAAACCTAACGAAGAACCCAAAAAAAATTAGGGCTTTCATCACATGCTAGTTAAGGTTGTAGTAGACTCATAAAATTAGTCAAAAATGTGTGAGAATCATAAGTTTAAACACAAAGAATCATTAAACAGTTTAAAAAGAAATTCTGAAAAAGATGAAAAATCACTTCAAATCATACGATTCTTGTAAAGAATCTCAAGGCTATTGTAAAACACATAAGAAACAAACTCAAATCTTCTTAGATCTGTACAGATCTAGGAGGTTTGGAAAAGAAATTAGGGTTTTGAAGAGAACCATACAGAGATGAAGAAACATACTGAAAACCCCTTAGATCGTAGCTAATATTGAACGATTTCACTTGAAATCATGCTGGAATGGACAGGAACAGGTGAGAAATGAACCCTGGATGCAGTCGACATAGCCCTGGTCCCTTGAGGTCCTTAGAGATGGCAAACATGACAGGAGAGAGACCATTGGAGGCCTGAGAGGGGGTGAGAGGTCACCGAAGACAGTCATAGATGAGTGACGGCATTTGGAGATTAGGGTTTAGGTTGAGAGAGTTAGAGAGCAGAGAGGATTATGTGACAGCGGTATAAGGGGTCAAATGAATTAGGTTAGAGGGGTTTGGGTGAGGGGTTACTTAACTTAATTAAGGAAAGGTTTAATCCGGGTCGTTGATCAAAATTGATCAACGACCAAAATTTAGCCAGAGTTGGGTTGGGTTAGGTAGTGGTTTGGGCCTGGGTAATTTAATCCAAAAAATTAGGGGGATTGGATTGGGTTGAATATCGGCTAAAAATGAAATATAATTAGGCCATATTTTAAATATCCATTTTAACACTAATAATTTATATGAAATAATAAATGATTTTTGAAAAAATAATTTCATGTACTAAAATGATTAAAAATAGTTGTTTAACATTTTAAAAATATAAATACCATTTTATGTATTAATAACGTAATTATGCTTTAATAGGGCTAGTATTGCAAATATATGCAAATTGACAAAAAAATATAAATGTAATTATAAAAATGCAATAAAAATATTTCAACAATATTTGGCATAAATATAGAATTTAGATGACTAAATCACCACAAAAATAATTTGAATGATAATTATTGGAAATTTTATGAGTAAAAGGGGAGAAATAAATCAATTTGATGCCTTTAAAAATTATAAAAAGAATATAAAAAATGCTTATGCATGCTTGTATGTGCATATATGCTATTTTGAAAGTACATATATGCATTAAAATATAGAGGGTAAAATTGGGTATCAACAACTGCCCCTTTTTACCCGGAAAGGATGAAAGAATTTTCGGGTAAAGAAATGATGGCCAATTTTGACCGGGCGAGATGCTATGAAAGACCGAAGCCGGACTCCGGTAATCGAGTTGACTACATATCCCTGGTCTTACAAGAATCAGGCCATGTGTAGTTCCGGATTCATCAGTGGAATATACCGATGAAGTCATTGCAGGAACGGATACGAGATGCGGAAACAGCCCTGGTGATCGGTTAAGGTTTGAGACAGTTGAAGGAACTGGGTCGAGATTGCTCATGCTATGATAGCGGTTGCTTACTTGTTACCTGCAGATAAAAGATTCTACAAACATGTATTTGAGAAAATTTAAACATGATGCAAATTCCCTTTTGGACCATGAAGGTTGTCTTTGGACGGTTAAATATGACGTCCTTGGACCATGACGTCCTGGGTCATGAATTGTTTAGTGAGGAATTCGTAGGCCATGAAATGGTGTTCTCGGTCCATAAAGATGGTGCCTCCGAACCATGACGCCTTTGAATAATGATATGCAAATTTGAGGGATCCTCAGGCCATGGCACAATGTCTTCCGGCTATGAGGATGATGCCATTTAAACTATGACGCCTTTCGATAGATTGGCGATATTTAAGCCCGTGATATTTAGTAATATGATGTTAACAAGACAAGACTTGGTCTTGTGAAATGAAGGGCAGAGCTTAGCCCGGTTGAAAATCGAGTAGATAGTACTAGAAATAGAGCATTATTTGTGCGAAGAGGGACAGTGCTTTGTCCCATGCAGATGGGGATGTAGTGATTAGCCTTATGCAAATACGGAGGCAACGATTAGCCTCATGCAAATAGGGATGCAAGGAATAGTCTCTTGCAAATGGGGAGGCAAGGATTAGCCTTATGAAAATAGGGAGGCAGGGATTAGCCTCATGCAGATATGGAGGCAAGGATTAGCTTCATGCAAACAGGGAGGCAGGGATTAGCCTCGTGCAAATAGGGAGGCAGGGATTAGCCTCATGCAAATACGGAGGCAAGGATTAGCCTCATGCAAATATGGAGGCAAGGATTAGCGTCATGCAAATAGAGAGGCAAGGATTGGCCTCATGCAAATAGGGAGGCAAGGATTAGCCTCATGCAAATATGGAGGCAAGGATTAGCCTCATGCAAATATGGAGGCAAAGACTAGCCTCATGCAAATATGGAGGCAAGGATTAGCCTCATACAGAGAGCAAGTATCAAATAAGAGTAGTGTATGTCTTAGCTGGAGATATATTCGGTGTCTGATTTCCTTATTGATAGCGAATTTGTCATATGTATATATTAGCGGATGTTATCGCTGCGTCAGATGTGCCTGCATTCAAAGAAAAATTGTATGTTTTGTGGGGGGAAGGGGGGTGGTTGGTTCGTGCTTCTGTCGGCTGGCTTTGCATTGCTCCATTCTAAAAGCCTTTTCGGGTTCCCTTGGTGACACCTGACTGTTATGGAAAAAGAGTTTTCGAAAAAATATGCAATTATTGATGAAAAAATAGAGTCATTTTAGAAACATATTGATATATCAAGTAGTTTTAGATGAACTAGTGATTGTGACACATCTCAAAGGCATTGCAGCTCTCTTATGTCAAAATTTTGAGGGTCCCCCTCAAAATTCTGCCCTAGTTTAGTAGATGATCCTTCGGCTATTTGCGGATAATAGGCCTTGAATTTTGAGAATCCTTCTCAAAATATTGTCCTAGTTTCTTAACTGATTACTAACCATCTGACACATGTTGGCATTGGATGGACTTGCTCCGGAATTTTGAGGACCCTCCTCAAAATTTTGCCCCAGTTTCTGATCATGGGGGAAATGAAAATTTTATTTTGATATGATCGAACCCATAAGGTTGCCTACATATCCCCTCTTAAACAGGACTCAGGTCAAATGTAGTTCAATTACATCATATGTAAATAATCAAGGCATAGTATATCTTTACTGCGTCCGAATTGATTGGTTTTGGCCAGATTTCTCAGTCCATTTCCGCAAGTATGGGTGCTCCTCCAGTTAGTACCCTATGAACCATGTACGGACCTTGCCAGTTTGGAGAGAATTTCCCTTTGGCTTCATCTTGATGTGGGAAGATCTTCTTCGGCACCAAATGACCCGGTGCAAATCGCCTTGGTATGACCCTTCTGTTGAAGGCTCTGGACATTCTGTTCTGATAAAGTTGGCCGTGATACACTGAGTTCATCCTCTTTCCATCGATGAGGGACAATTGTTCATAGCGACTCCTTATCCACTCTGCATCGCTGAGTTCAGCTTCCTGTATGACTCTTAAAGAAGGAATCTCTACTTCAGCTGGTATGACAGTTTCGGTACCATAAACCAGCATATAGGGAGTTGCCCCGGTTGATGTGCGAACCGTAGTGCGGTACCCAATAAAGCAAAAGGTAGCTTCTTGGGCCATTGTTTTGAAAGTACAAGAGGGGGGGAGTGAATTGTCAATAATTAAAATTAATCGTTAAAGAGTCGACTTATAACTATGGTAGTCGACTGAATATGACATTATTGCAGATATAATAATTGAGGGTAATGTGCAGAAAGTAAATGCAGGAATTAAAGACACCAGGAATTTTTATACTGGTTCGAATTCAATGTGAATCCTAATCTAGTCCCCTTAGGTTGCAAGGGAGTTCTCTTCAAGTAAATGAGTTTTCTTTCGAGTACAGATGTGATGTATATCGCTCAAGTTCTCTAGCACTCGTTTGATACAATGCCTCACCAGTTGTGTACCCTCTTTCTATCCCTGACTTGTTACACAATAGATATATGTAGGCTACTATGCTTGTTTGCAGTAGAATGAAGAGAGTTATTTGGTTCGATCAAAGTATGTCTAAGGATAATTTTACAAAGGGAATTTATACTAAGATGAATGGTGAAGGCTTGTCAACCCAAGGGTTTTGATCCTTGGAAAGAATTGATTCTTTCCAAGAATAAGGAATGAGTCGTTGCTTCGCTTGATATCTTTTCCTTCGGAGGACAATCGATTCAACGAGATTTCTCCTTGATTGCTGGACCTTCCAAACATGATCACTGACTGGATCTTCTAGCAACTATTCTTCCGTGATTTCGCTAATCACTGATCTCCTCAAATCTTGATTATTCTCACTTCGTTATAGCTGATCTGATTTCCCAGATTTACGGAGCTAATCCTGATTTGCTGATGTTGTTTAATAGCTTTCCTTGTACATCATGAATTATTCAGGTAGCTTCCTTTGTGAATGAGTTCCTTCCTTGTTCGACACAGGCCATTTCAACATTTCTTCTTTACTTCTTTGAACTCCTATACATTCATATTAATTGCATCATTAAAACATGATTTAACAATCTATCACGACCCAGATTTCCCACCCTCGGGAGTCGTGATGGCGCCTACTAACAGGAGCTAGGCAAGCCAACTTAATTACTTTTTCACAATTCATATCAATCACATATAACCTTTTCATTAGAACATTAAAGCGGAAGACTTAACATTTAAAGAAAACTCAAATAAGCTGCGGAAGTTCAACACAATACGCTACCCCAAAACCTGGTGTCACATAACTCACGAACTTCTAAGAGTTTACTAAATACAATGTTTGGAAAGAAGTGATAAAGTGTTTGTCCCAAAATACAAGGGATAACGACTAAAAATGAAATAAGGGAGACGACGGGCCCGTGGACGCCTGCAAGGCTACCTCGGTATCTCACTTTGGACTGAAGGCCTGCTCCCGATCTACTGCTGCTGCTGACCAAAGCCTGGATCTGTGCAAAAAGTACAGAGTGTAGAATCAGCATAACCGACCCCATGTGCTGGTAAGTGCCTGGCCTAATCCCGGCGAGGTAGTGAAGAAGCTAGGACAGGACTACCAATCAAACCTGTGCAGTTCAATACATATATATATACAACGGAATAGGAGTGCAGAAATTTAACCAGTCAAAGGGAGGGGAGCATGATGTAGGGATTGTAACAGTTCAAATATAGAATCACTAAATAAGGAATGAAACTGTACAACTACAATATCAACGAGGGTAAGAAAACAACAGTTGCACTGCATCATCCTTCGTGCTTTTACTCTCGCTCTCACCAAATCAATCATATAAAGTACACGGCATCACCCTTCGTGCTTTACCTCACATAATGATGGCACGGAATGATCCTTCCTGCATTAACACTCATATCATGGCATGGAATGATCCTTCGTGCATTAACGTTCATATCATAGCACGGAATGTTCCTTCGTGCATTAGTATTCATATCATGGCACGGAATGTTCCTTCGTGCATTTACATATTTTCATCACAATCGTGCACGGCATCTACCTTCGTGCTTTATCACTCTTCCTCACCCAAACAACAATCACAAACAATGGGGCGAGGGAATAGACAAACAATAATAGAAATCCCGGCAAGGGAAAACACAAGTAAACAATTAAATCTCGGCAAGGGAACAACAACAATAACATTCACATCCCGGCAAGGGAAAACACAAGTAAACAATTAAATCCCGGAAAGGGAACAACAACAATAACATTCACATCCCGGCAAGAGAGATAATCAATATACGAAAACAACCCGGCAAGGGTACAATTAATGATCTTCCTCTTTCTTTCATTTTCTACACATCATTTCATTACCACTTGACTCAATGCTCCAAGGGACACAACAAATCATATTCTTCCTCATTTCGTAGAATAACTTGAGCAAATGCTCCAACAACTACAATAATTCATAAACTTCTCAATTCGTCATATAACATGAGCCAATGCTCTTTCACGTTCAAATTCATAATCCTTTCCACGATTATTGCACAATAAGTAGAATTCACCTCTAAAGCAAGAAATATACATCATGACCCAAATATTCAGAATTCATCGACTCACGGTCATGCTAGACACCAACGTATAGATACTCGTCACCATTCCTATACGTCGTACTCCACATAAAACAAATAGAAAATAGGACTCAACTTCTAACCCCTCAAGCTAGAGTTAGACCGGACACTTACCTCGATGCTTCAAACTCAACTCAAGCCTCAAGTATAGCTCTACCCCTCGATTCCACCACAAAACTACTCGAATCTAGTCACAAATTACTTGAATGCATCAACAAATGCTAATTGAATCAATTTGAATGCATAAAAATGAATTTTCCAAAGTTTTACCCAAAAATTTCAAAAATTCCCCTAGGCCCTCGTGGTCAAAACCCGAGGTTCGAACCAAAACCCGGTTACCCATTCCCCCATGAATCCATATCTATGATTAGTTTTGAAATCGGACCTCAAATTGCGGTCCAAATCCCCAATTTTAAGAAAATCTAAGTTCTACCCAAAATCCCCATTTTCACCCATGAAATTCATTGATTTTAAGTGGGAAACATGTTAAATGATGTAGATGATTGAAGGAATTAAGTAAAAATCGACTTACAAATAATTTGGAGAAGTAAGTTTTCTTTAAAAAATCGCCTAAGGAGTTGTATTTTGAAAGTGGGGTGAAAAATGACCAAAAATTCGACTAAGTATGAAATTGCTGGGCTGCGGATATGGAAAATGCGAACTTGGGTTCGTAATTGCAAACCCAGCAGGCTTGGGAATTTCGAGAATTTTGTTCGCATTTGCGAACACTGGGAAGAAGGGAGGACTTCGCATTTGTGAGCCAAACGTCGCATTTGCGACACGCGCCTCATCGCATTTGCGGACCTCTTGGTTGCATTTGCGATCCCAGCTGGACCTCCCCTTTCTCGCATTTGCGATCAGGGGCTCGCATTTGCGAGAATTCCTTCGCAAATGCGAAGATACCAGATATGAAAGATACCAGATTTTCTAAAGTCCAAAAGTGCACTCCGACACCTATCTAAAACTCACCCGAGCCATCGAGGCTCCAAACTAAACATACACACAACCTCAAAAACATCCTACGGACTTACTCGTGCGATCAAATCGCCAAAATAACATCATATACATCGAATCAAGCCTCAAAACTCAAGATTTCTTCCAAATTTTCATATAACACTAATTTTCCATTTTAAGTCCGAAATACGTCAAATGACGTTTGTTTTCAACCAAACTTAACAGAAAGTGCTTAAATCATATATAAGACTTGTACCGGGCGCCGGAACCAAAATACGAGCCCGATACCATAGTCTTCTAATCACATTTCTTTTCCATTTTCCTTAATTAATTCCAAAAACAATTTCACACAAAAATTCATTTCTCGGGCTTGGGACCTCGGAATTCGATTCCGGGCATACGCCCAAATCCCATATTTTCCTACGGACCCTCTGGGACCGTCAAATCACGGGTCCGGGTCCGTTTACCCAAAAAATTGACCGAAGTCAATATTAATCATATTAATATCAAAATTTATCATTTTTTCACAGAATTCATATTTAAGCTTTCCGGCTACGCGCCAGGACTGCGCACGCAAATCGAGGCAACCCTAAATGAGGTTTTCAAGGCCTCGAAGACACAAAATAAATGAGAAATCAGGTGATGACCCTTTGGGTCGTCACATTCTCCACCTCTAAAACAACTGTTCGTCCTCGAACGGACAAAAGAAAGAAGTACCTGAGTCCGGAAATAGATGAGGATAATGGCTCCGCATATCAGACTCGGACTCCCAGGTCGATGCCTCAGGTGGTTGACCTCTCCACTGAACACGCACAGAAGGAAGACTCTTCGACCTCAACTATCGAACCTGCCGGTCTAGAATAGCCACCGGCTCCTCCTCATAAGACAGATCCTTGTCCAACTGAACAGTACTGAAATCTAACACGTGGGATGGATTGTTATGATACTTCCAAAGCAAGCGTCTCTGGCTGACTGGAATATAAGCAAGACTGCCCATGCTAGCTGACTTCCTGCTCAACGCATCGGCCACCACATTGTCCTTCCCCGGGTGATACAAGATAGTAACATCATAATCCTTCAACAGCTCCAACCACCTTCTCTGTCTCAAATTCAACTCCTTTTGGTTGAACAGATACTGAAGACTCTTATGATCAGTGTACACCTCACACGTCACACCATATAGATAATGCCTCCAAATCTTCAATGCATGAACAATGGCTGCCAACTCTAGATCATGAACCGGATAATTCTTCTCGTGGATCTTCAACTGCCTCGAAGCATAGGCAATGACTCTGCCATCCTGCATCAATACTGCACCAAGCCCAATACGGGAAGCATCACAATAGACTGTATAAGGCCCTGAACCTGTGGGCAAAACCAATACCGGTGCCGTAGTCAGAGTTGTCTTGAGCATCTGAAAGCTCGCCTCACACTCGTCTGACCATCTGAACTGGGCACCCTTCTGGTTCAACCTGGTCATCGGGGCTGCAATAGATGAAAACCCCTCCACGAACCGACGATAGTAGCTTGCTAACCCCAAGAAACTCCGAATCTCTGTAGCTGATGCTGGTCGAGGCCAGTTCTTGACTGCCTCAATCTTCTTCGGGTCCACCTGAATACCCTCTGCTGATACAACGTGACCCAGAAATGTAACCGAGCTCAATCAGAACTCACACTTCGAGAACTTAGCATATAACTGACTATCCTTCAGAGTCTGAAGAACCACTCTGAGGTGCTGCTCGTGCTCCTCCTGGTTGCGGGAGTATATCAGAATATCATCAATAAAGACTATCACGAACAAGTCCAAATACGGCCTGAACACTCGGTTCATCAACTCCATAAATGCTGCTGGGGCATTGGTCAACCCAAACGACATGACCAGGAACTCATAATGCCCATACCGAGTGCGGAATGCTGTCTTAGGGACATCGGATGCCCTAATCCTCAACTGCTGGTAACCAGATCTCAAGTCTATCTTTGAAAACACCCTGGCACCCTGAAGCTGGTCGAATAAATCGTCAATCCTCGGCAGTGGATACTTATTCTTGATCGTCACCTTGTTCAATTGCCGGTAATCAATTGCTGTGAGCACGTGATTTTTGCCCTATGAGAATTACTCCCAAAAATTCAAAATAAAATAATTTTTTTTTCTTGTTTGCAATTTTGTGAATTTTTGTGGTATTTTCTGTTATTGTTTGCATTTGTTTGTGCATGTTTATTTGTTAAATTAATGAAAAAAATACAAAAAAAATATATTGTAGTTAATATTAGGATTTACTTTGACATTTTGGAATTAATTAATAAATATGTGAAAATTTCATAAAAAAATAATGTATTTTGCATTTTTAGTGTTTAGTGTTAAATTTTGTGATTTTTTTTAATTTTGGTATTTAATTATTTGTGATAGTTATTATTTAGAGTTAATTAACATTTTAGTATAAATTGATCAAGTTTAAATTTAGGTTTTGATATTAGAATCCTAGAATAATACAAGGAAAAGAGCCATATATAATTCATCCGAATTTTGGGCCCAATACAGTCTAATTCTAAAAGCCCAAATCAAATTCGCCCCAATCCCGTCCCCTCCCCCCCCCCCCCAACGTCGACCAAACAACGACGTTTTGGTCGCGTTAATCTGGACTATTGAATCAGCTTGATCAAACGGTCCAGAAGTTAACCCATTCACAAATCCTGACCCGACCCGCCTTATACCCAGTCGGGTCCAGCACCCATGTGGTTGAAACGCCATCATTTTGATTAGTGACTCAATCAGGACCGTGGATGCCATTCATCTAACGTCCCTGAATAAATCAACGATTTTAATATACCACAACCCCTCCCCCCAAACCCCTTAACCCCCATTTCATTCTCACACCCCCCCGTCTCTCGTCTCCTTCAGAGACAAACGTAACGCCGCCGCCCGCCACCGGGCCGAAAATCGCCTACGGCGGTGGCCGGCGCCCAATCCCTCCCATTTTTACACCATAGCCTCCTCTCGACCTCCCCGCTCTAAATCCCCAGTCCGTTTCCCTCGAAGGTTTCTCGATCTTCTCGAATATTAGATCGAAACCCTAGAACCCTAGTAGCCGCCACCTTTCCCCCTTTCCTCCAGTGGCGGCGCCGCCTCCAACCAGTACCAAATTAACACCCTATAACCCCCATGACCTCCCCTTACCAAATCCATATCCCTTTTCCCTCGAGTCAGACCAGAGCTATTTGAATCTCAAATCAAAAGAAACCCTAAAATCACCAACCCAAAATCCAATGGGGTTTTTCGACGATTCTAGGCTATAATGGCCTTTGACCGTATGTTTTCACACGAAAACACCCGGTTAAAGACTGTTCTGGTCAAGAAAGTTGATGGGGATCAAGCTGTTCTAAGTTTGTCCATTGTTTCAGGTATTTGCTTAGTTTTCTTTGTTTTCCTTCATTTTTTCTTCTCGTATTATCAACTGTTTCATCTGAATTTCTTGAGTGTTGTAGAGTCGTCCTTTTATGCATGATTAGTTTAAAGAAGCTTTCACTTTAGTTAATCTGTTTAATTAGTCTAATTATTAATCAGTTTCAATAGTTAGTAATTTTAGTTTAATCACTGGATAAAATAAAAGAAGCTCGATTTGTTTATATTTTTGGTGTTTGTTTCGTTTTAATCCAGAAACATTGGGATAACTATGTTTGGGCTGAAGGTCTATAATTTCAGTTCAGTTTTTGGGTTAGTTGTCCCATGAATTTGACCCATAGTACAATGTGATAACAGAAGCTTAAGGGAAAATTTAATAACAGAGGTAAGGGTAATTTGGGATTTTGTGAGGCCCCGTAAAATTTTTTGGATCAAAAACCAGTATCTTGTGGTGTCGGCTCCGAATACGTGTTAGGAATGCGTAGGCTCGCCGCGGTTCAGACCCTTGGTATTGACCTAAGCTTTCAAAAATCGAAAGAATCAATTTTCCAGAAAAAGTGCAATTCTGCGGCCAGAATGCGGTCGCAGATCTAGTGTGCGGACCGCAATCCTACCGCATAATGAATCAGTGGCTTGATTAAATTTGAGGTCAAGATGCGGTCCATTATGCGACCGCATAACCAATATGCGGACCGCATTTCTGCCGCAGAGTGAATCAGAAGAGTTGTCAAAATTAGTGTTGAAAATGCGGTCTATTATGCGATCGCATAACCAATATGCGGACCGCATAATCGTCGCATAAATTCCTCAAGGATTTGTGAAGGTCAGTTCTGCGGTGCATAATGCGACCGCATAACAGGAATGCGGACCGCATTCCTGTCGCAAAACCAAACAGACCCCTCAGTATTTTGGGGGGCAATTCTGCGGTCCACTCTGCGGACCGCATTTCGATTCTGCGATCGGAGAATGCGACCGCAGATCTTGCTCGGCTTCTATTTTTCTAAATTTTAAAACCCGACCCCTTTTGTAATAAAACACCCATCCCCTCATTCTTTAACGACCTTCTGCATAAAATAAGAGAGAGGAAGTGAGGGTCTTGAAAGAGAAAGCCATCTTCTCCAAAATTTGATTCTTCAAAACTATCCGGGCTGGAAAATCTCAAGCTTATCTTCATCCCCTTTTTCTTGCAGGTAAAAATCCCTAACCCTCTTCATTTAATTTCTGGCTTAAGAAAAGGGGGGGAGTCTCATACATTGGTTCTTGATTGTAATGGTTGAAATCATACATGCATGTCCATTAAAACCTAAAACCTAGTGAGAGTAATTAGGTAGGAGTAAAAGATGGTAGAAAGAGGGGGTTAATAACCTAAATATGTGCGGGTAGTGATTTGAACCTTGAAAATTCTAAGCTATGTGTATTAATTTGTGCGCTATATTGTCGTTGCTAGATTTTTGGTGAATTGGAAGTAGAAATTAAAAAGGGATTCAACTACAGGTATGTATGGCTAACTTTGAACTTGTAAAATCGCCTTGATTGGGTGTTTGAGTGCTTGGTATGTGATCTCCACGTGAATTGTTTGTGAAATTTCTGTGATTTGTTTAGTTGAATGATCATGGTTACGCCTTCGCTATATTGATGTACGTAATTGGAAAGAAACCAAGATTTGTGATCGTGATTGTGCTATGTGGTAAGAATCGTGAAACAAGTAATGGAAGAAATGAGAATTGATGTGATCGGAATAATTGTGGTAGTAATATATGTGGTTTGTTGTGGGAAATTATCGTTGTAACTTGTCAATGCATATGAGTTGTGGAACACGTGGAAATGGTGTTGATGGCTATGGAGGTTCATGTAAATTATTGTTGTTGCTCCTTGAGAATTATTGTCGTTATTTCTTGAGAATCGTACTTGTTGTTCTTTGTGAATTGTTGTTGCTGTTGTTGTGTTGTTTGTGAATTGTGATTGTTCGGTGGGATCGGGTTGCGCGCCGCAACACGAAGTAATAAGGTGTGGGTTGTGGTGATAAGGGTGGCCGAGGTAATAAGGGTGGCCGAGGTAATAAGGTTGGAAAGTGATCGAAATCGCTATTGAAATGAAATTATGAACCAATTGTGAAACTATTGATGTGGAAATGTGGAAGGGGGAAATAGGAGAGTTTGTAAACTTGTTTGGTTTGATTGTTCTTCCTTGGAGAATTTGATTGTTATGTCTATTTCAATTTCATACTTGTTTGTGGAGAAGAGTTGTGTACCTGTTTGGCTTAATTGTTTCCCTCCTTGTGAGTTTGGTTGTCGTTCTGTCACTACTACTTACTTGTTATGGTTTGAGTTTACTTGGAGCAAAGTTTGTTCATACATACCAGTACAATTCAAATGTACTGACGTCCCTTTTGCCGGGGGCGCTACATTCGTGTTATGATTGTAGGTGGATCCGTAGCAGGTACTCCAGTCCACCGATCGTAGCTCCCCTTCGTCATCCATCAGCTTTTTGGTGAGCCCCTTTCCTCTCGGGGCCCTGCGTGGTTCAGGCCACATTGTTTCCAGAGTTTTATTTGATTTTGTGTAAGGTATAGCCGGAGCCTTGTTACCGGCAAATACTGTATTATCCTGTTGTACTATTAGAGGCTCCATAGACAGTAGATGTGGGTTAGAAACTTGCGTAGGTCTGTGTTTTCATACATTGGTAACGAGTGGGTGATTTCATTACTATTATGTAATTATGTATGTGGTTTGTAAATTAAAAAGTGTTCTTAATTAATTATTTGGCAAATTCCTGGAATAATTGAGTAAGGAAAACATGGGGCAACATGTGGGTTAGGAAAGGCATCTAGGTTAGCTTGGCTGGGGCTACCCGTCGGGCGTCGGTCATGTCCCTCGAATTTGGGGCGTGACAGATTTAAGCCTAAATAATTGAGGTAGAAGGACCTATTAGGAAAGGGTGATAGGCAGTACACATAATTTAAAAGAATGAAGTCAGTGGAAAGGGTTTATTGGAGAATTAAAAAGGGCTACTAGTGGGTTGACACCCTGTTCAGTGCTTTTAATAGTTGGAAAGTAAGATAACATGGGGGGAGCATTTAAAAAGCTGAAAAGATATGAGTGTAAAGTTGGAAAAGGGGCTGGGAGGATTAAGGTTTAGGTATAAAACAGAGATTGAGACAGATTAATAGGGCAAACATTGATTAAGAGAAATAGGGGGACATTGAGAGCATTTAGAAAAAAAAAAGACTGATATGCAGAGATACATTCTGAAACACTGAAAAGAGAGAAAAATTAGAGAAAAATATAAAAAGAAAAACAGCTGCGAGGGTTACTGTTCCATTTGGTTTCCCTCTTTGATTTCTGAACTTTGAATCTGCTCAAGTAGTCTCTGGTTCCTTTAAATCTTTGAGGTGGTTTTGATTCCTGAAAATTTGCTGTGTTAGCTGTCTATTGGAAGTTGTTTTCCGGGCTGTGTTACCTCATTTTTGAGTTCATTTTGGTTGGTTGTTGTTGCTGATTCTTCTGTGAATTTGCTGACCAGTCACCCTGCTTTCTTTCCATTTTCAAGGTACATGTTCTAAGTCTATCATGATGTAGTTATCAATTGGGAATGAGAATGAAAGCCATGCTGAATTCTCTTACTTTATGTGTTCATTCGAGTCTATATCGTACATCTAGCCTTGTTGATTATGTAGATCGTCATGTTATGTAATTAATTAGAGACTATTTTAAACTCATGAGATACATTTGGATCAGCTGTTTCTATTAGTTGTAATGAAGGTTAATCTAGCAATTTATCCTAGCTGAATACCGGTTTTGGTTCTAGTATATGTATGGGGTATCACTTCTTTGGTAGTTATTGTAGGCAGTGTTTGAATTCGACGCATGAAGTCTAGTACATTTTGATTTTGGTTGTTCCATGTTTAGATATGTTAATAAAAGGATTGCAGGTCTTCTTTGATTGTTAAATCTACGGTTCTGTGGTTGGAAAATTACATTAAGTGATAGGTTGATTCAGATCTACTTGTTGGAATTCTTATAATATTGGAGCATGCCTATTTCAATTCGAATTTATTGATTAGTTGGTGGTTCTTTCTTTACTGCTAACAGGGTAGTTAATTAAGGTCTGTATCTCTCGTTGGAGCTTAGTGCTTCAAATATTCAAAGGGTCTCGCGGTGCTTGAGACTCGAACTCGAGTCGAATTGTCTGGTAGCCATAGCGTTAACTTTCTGAGCTTGCCCCACTTTAGGCATCTACTTGGTGTTGCGGGGATTCGACGTCGAGTCCCTCACTCAAAAATAAGAACAACATATCTTCAGGAACTTGGGCTCATCCTTGGTCCCAAATGGAACAATTGTGTTCAAATGCGCTTAATTTGTTCGTAATGGGCTGATTAGCATGTTACTGAGGGGTTGTCCCTTTGACCTCAATTTACCAACACCTTTAGGGCCACTCATTAGGCTAAGTTGGATTCTAAGAATGAAATAAATAGCTTCCCTTGATTTCAATTCCTCACTCAAAATTTGAGTTTTAATTAGCATTAATTATTATTTCATTAGCTTCTTAATCATTCTTGGGTCTCTAGTTAAAATAAATTGAGGCGTGTCATATTTGGCAACAATTAGTTTTGGGCATTCCAAACACCTAGTTTGAACTTTAGTTCTTTCTTTTTGAAATTAGAATTGAGGCGTGCCATGCCAAACAAAAATGACAAATGTGTGGCCCTTGTATAATTACTTCTTTAGAATTCATAGAATTCGAGGCGTCTCATTTAGCGAATTTTCATGGCACTCGCAAAGTTAACAACGCGTTAGTTGCTTTAGGCGCGTTATTTAATGATATTACCTTCTTAAACTCGGGTGTGCATTTCATGTGACCCAAATCCAAATCCTAAAACGTTGAATAAGATGTGTTCCGGATTGCGGGTGCATTTCATGTGACGCTATCCAAAGACATGTTTTAAACGACGTTCAATATTTGTTAAAAATTAAATAAAAGCGGTTAAAAGTTGAAATTTGCACATAGGTTCAAAAAATGTATTAAAATCAGATAATTAAGCCGAATATAACAGTTGAGCGACCGTGCTAGAACCACGGAACCCGGGAATGCCTAATACCTTCTCCCGGGTAAACAAAATTCCTTACTCGGATTTCTAGTGCGCGGACTATTCAACAGAGTCAATCTTTTCCTTGATTCGGGATTTAATCGGTGACTTGGGACACCATAAATCTCCCAAGTGGCGACTCTGAATCTTTTAAATAAATCCCATTTCGAATGTCCTTTAATTGGAAAAACTCCTCTACCCCCCTACGGGGTGTAGTAAAAAGGAGGTGTGACAACCTTGTTCAATTGCCGGTAATCAATGCAAATCCTCATTGAACCATCCTTTTTCTTCACAAATAACACTGGCCCACCCCAAGGCGAAACGCTGGGTCTAACGAAACCCTTCTCAAGCAAATCCTGCAACTGATCCTTTAACTCTTTCAACTCTGGCGGGGCCATGCGATACAGCGGGATAGAAATGGGCTGAGTGCCCGGAGCTAGATCAATACAAAAGTCGATATCCCTGTCGGGTGGCATACCCGGTAGGTTGAAGGAAAAACCTCGGGGAACTTCCGAACAATAGGAACAGAATCAATAGAAGGGACCTCCGCGCTGGAATCGCGAACATACGCCAAATAAGCTAGACACCCCTTCTTGACCATGCGTCGAGCCTTCACATATGATATAACATTGCGAGTGGAATGACCTGGGGCCCCTCTCCACTCCAAATGGGGCAAATCCGGTAACACTAAGGTCACAGTCTTGGCATGGCAATCCAAGATGGCATGATGCGGGGACAACCAATCCATCCCTAATATAACATCGAAGTCGACCATGTCTAAAAGCAACAAATCAACACGGGTCTCAAGACCCCCAAACACTACAACACAGGAACGATGAACTCGGTCGACCACTGTAGAATCACCCATCGGTGTAGATACACAAACAGGAATACTCAAAGCATCACTAGGCATAACCAGGTACGGTGAAAAATAGGATGACACATACGAATACGTAGACCCTGGATCAAATAGCATTGAAGCATCTCTATCACAGACTAGAATAGTACCTGTAATAAACTGCATTTGATGACTCAGCCTCTGGCCTAACTGGAAAGGCATAACATTGGGGTTGGGCCCCACCTCCCTGAACTGCCTCTCTGGGACGACCTGCTGCAGGCTGGCCTCCACCCCTGGCGGCCTGAGCTCCACCTCTATGACCTCTACCTCCACCTCTAACACCCCTGCCAGCTATATAAGAAATCCTGGGGATCCTCTGAAGAAGCACCGCTGAATGTGGTAGTGAATATCTTGGTGAATCGATCCAACCTCCACAGAGCATCGGTGGACATAGCTGCACCATCGCCGGTCTGAGCCGCTGTACCCGGCTGAACAGCCACCGCTGACTGAACTACCGGAACATGAACCTGGGGAGCTACCTGCTCCGGAGTACGTGTAGCAGGCGTCTGAACCCCTCCTCCAGCCTGAAAAGTGGCTGGTGCTACTGGAAGCAAACCCGCTCCAGTGACGCTCTCCATGAGGCCTACCAATCTGACCAAAGCGTCCTGAAGAACCGGGGTGGCAATGAACCCCTCTGGGACCTGAGTTGGGCCCACCGGAGCTGCTGGGGCTGGAACCTCCTCGTCATAATCAACCTGAGGCTCCGCCACTGGGGCTGCTGCTCGGGGCTGAGCTCTGCCCCTGCCTCGGCCTCTAGCACAGCCTCGGCCTCGGCCTCTGCCCCTCGTGGGAACTGCTGCTGGGGGCTCGGGCTGCTGAGCAGTAGAAGAGAAAGCACGTGTTCTCGCCATCTGCGAAAGAACAGAGTAGAAAGACAATCAGTATTTGAGAAACAGAAACCGCACGACAAAAAATAACAATGTGAAGTTTTCCTAACTCTGTAGCCTCTGGGGGATAAATACAGACGTCTCTGTACCGATCCCTCAGACACTACTAAGGTTGTCCGTGAGTTGTGAGACCTATGTAACCTAGTGCTCTGATACCAACTTGCCACGACCCGGATTTCCCACCATCGGGATTCGTGATGGCGCCTACTAACAGGAGCTAGGCAAGCCAACTTAATTACTTTTTCACAATTCATAACAATAACATATAACCTTTTCATTAGAACATTAAAGCGGAAGACTTAACATTTAAAGGAAACTGAAATAAGCTGCAGAAGTTCAATATACGCTACCCCAAAACCTAGTGTCACATAACTCACGAACTTCTAAGAGTTTACTAAATACAATGTTTTGAAAGAAATGATAAAGTGTTTGTCGCGAAATACAAGGGATAACGACTAAAAACGAAATAAGGGAAACGCCGGGCCCGCGGACGCCTACAAGGCTACCTCGGTATCTCACTCCAGACTGAAGGCCTGCTCCTGATCTACTATTGCTGCTGACCAGAGCCTGGATCTGTGCAAAAAGCACAGAGTGTAGAATCAGCACAAACGACCCCATGTGCTGGTAAGTGCCTGGCCTAACCCCGTCGAGGTAGTGACGAGGCTAGGACAGGACTACCAATCAAACCTGTGCAGTTCAATACATATATATACAACGGAATAGGAGTGCAGAAATTTAACCAGTCAAAGGGAGGGGAGCATGTTGTAGGGACTGTAACAGTTTAGATATAGAATCACTAAATAAGGAATGAAACTGTACAACTACAATATCAACGAGAGTAAGAAAACAACAGTTGCACGGCATCATCCTTCGTGCTTTTACTCTCGCTCTCACCAAATCAATCATATAAAGTACACGGCATCACCTTTCGTGCTTTACCTCACATAATGATGGCACGGAATGATCCTTCGTGCATTAACGCTCATATCATGACAGGGAATGATCCTTCGTGCATTAACGTTCATATCATAGCACGGAATGTTCCTTCGTGCATTAGTATTCATATCATGGCACGGAATGTTCCTTCGTGCATTTACATATTCTCATCATAATCGTGCACGGCATCAACCTTCCTGCTTTGTCACTCTTCCTCACCTAAACAACAATCACAAACAATGGGGCAAGGAAATAGACAAACAATAATAGAAATCCCGGCAAGGGAAAACACAAGTAAAAAATTAAATCCCGACAAGGGAACAACAACAATAACCTTCACATCCCGGCAAGAGAGATAATCAATATACGAAAACAACCCGGCAAGGGTACAATTAATGATCTTCCTCTTTCTTTCATTTTCTACACATCATTTCATTGCCACTTGAGCCAATTCTCCAAGGGACACAACAAATCATATTCTTCCTCATTTCATAGAATAAATTGAGCAAATACTCCAACAAGTAAAATTATTCATAAACTTGTCAATTCGTCATATAACATGAGCCAATGCTCTTTCACGTTCAAATTCATAATCATTTCCACAATTATTGCACAACAAGTAGAATTCACCTCTAAAGCAAGAAATATACATCATGACCCAAATATTCAGAATTCATCGACTCACGGTCATGCTAGACACCAACGTATAGATACTCGTCACCATGCCTATACGTCGTACTCCACATAAAACAAATAGCAAATAGGACTCAACTCCTAATCCCTCAAGCTAGAGTTAGACTAGACACTTACCTCGATGCGTCAAACTCAACTCAAGCCTCAAGTATAGCTTTACCCCTCGATTCCACCATAAAACTGCTCGAATCTAGTCACAAATTACTTGAATGCATCAACAAATGCTAATTGAATCAATTTGAATGCATAAAAATGAATTTCCCAAAGTTTTACCCAAAATTCCCCAAAATGCCCTCGGGCCCACGTGTTTAAAACCCGTGGTTCGAACCATAATCCGGTACCCATTCCCCCACGAATCCATATCTATGATTAGTTTTGAAATCGGACCTCAAATTGAGGCCCAAATCCCCAATTTTTAAAAAACCTATGTTCTACCCAAAATCCCCATTTTCACCCATGAAATTCATTGATTTTAAGTGGAAAACATGTTAAATGATGTAGATGATTGAAGGAATTAAGTAAAAATCGACTTACAAATGATTTGGAGAAGTAAGTTTTCTTGAAAAAATCGCCTAAGGAGTTGTATTTTGAAAGTGGGGTGAAAAATGACCAAAAATTCGACTAAGTATGAAATTGCTGGGCTGCGGATATGGGAAATGCGAACTTGGGTTCGCAATTGCGAACCCAGCAGGCTTGGGAATTGCGAGAATTTTGTTCCTATTTGCGAACACTGGGCAGAAGGGAGGACTTCGCATTTGCGAGCCAAACATCGCATTTGCGACATGCGCCTCATCGCATTTCCGGACCTCTTGGTCGCATTTGCGATCCCAGTTGGACCTCCCCTTTCTCGCATTTGCGATCAGGGGCTTGCATTTGTGAGCTCGAATTTGCGAGAATTCCTTCGCAAATGCGAAGATACCAGAACAAAAAGGTACCAGATTTTCCAAAGTCCAAAAGTGCAATCCGACACCTATCCAAAACTCACCCGAGCCCTCGGGGCTCCAAACCAAACATACACACAACCTCAAAAATATCCTACGAACTTACTCGTGCAATCAAATCGCCAAAATAACATCATATACATCGAATCAAGCCTCAAAACTCAAGATTTCTTCCAAATTTTCATAAAACACTAATTTTCCATTTTAAGTCCGAAATACGTCAAATGACGTTCTTTTTCAACCAAACTTTACACAAAGTGCTTAAATCATGTATAAGACTTGTACCGGGCGCCGGAACCAAAATACGGGCCCGATACCATAGTCTTCTAATCACATTTCTTTTCGATTTTCCTTAATTAATTCCAGAAAACAATTTCACACAAAAATTTATTTCTCCGGCTTGGGACCTCGGAATTCGATTCCGGGCATACACCCAAATCCTATATTTTCCTACGGACCCTCCGGGATCGTCAAATCACGGGTTCGAGTCCTTTTACCCAAAATGTTGACCAAAGTCAATATTAATCATATTAATATCAAAATTTATCATTTTTTGATAGAATTCATATTTAAGCTTTTCGGCTACGCGCCCGAACTGCGCACGCAAATCGAGGCAGCCCTAAATGAGGTTTTCAAGGCCTCGGTGACACAGAATGAATGAGAAATCAGGTGATGACCCTTTGGGTCGTCACACAATCTCCCCCTTTTTGATGATGGCAAAATAATATACTTATATGTGAAGAAGTAAACAACAGTTGATTTTCCTGTTTACTAGCCGACTAGGCTCCCCCTCAATGTGTGTAGTCAACTTGACTTGATCTCCCCCTCAATGTGTGCAGTCTACTTGTACCTGTATAATACATATAAACACCAACTATGCATGTGTAGCATAGTCGACTTGTTCCTGTGCAATACATATAGAATACCATTTATGCATGTAGCATAGTCGACTTAACCTGTTCAAAGAATAGAGTACTCCATCTATGCATAATCGACTTGAACCTGCACATATTATCATAAGCAAAAGATATATATTTTCTCCCCCTCTTTGACATCAGCAAAGAGGGATTAGCAGGCAAAAATTAACAGTCTATCCATAGTAGCAAAAAAAACATCCAAGGGCACAACCCAAAACATAACCAAAACAAGTTTAAACATAAAATTGTTTGTAAAAAAACATCCACATTAGCGACGCAGAAAGTATGTAAGAGTGTTGCAGATCGCCTCCTTCAACTGTTCAAAGCTAGTATTTGTAGCGACGCTCATTCAATCCAGCCTGTCGTGGACCTCCTTGAAGGCTTTAACCGCATTCTCCCTTTCCCTGTGAACAGCCACTCTGATTTTAGACACATCAGACCTAGTTTCCTTTGAAATAGCATGAATGTCACCCACAGTGGACTGAGTAGCGGAAAGGAGAGTCTTAATGCCTGAGAGTTGGGAGTCAATGGAGCTAAGCTTCACACTTAGGTCAGAACTGATAAGAGGAGGAGGAACAGCAGATGAGGGCTTGGTTTCCATAGGGACTTGTTTTGCTTCACTCTCACCTTTCTTAACTCAGGTACCTTTGACACTCACATAACCCATACTGGAGAAAGCTCTAGAATTGTAGGACTTGGAAATAGTAACGAAGGGATAGTCAGAAAGTGAGATTTGATTGGCTTCTAGAATGTGGGTAATTTCCATACCAAAAGGTAAACTGGTGGGATCTTCAGCACTCTCAATCATAAAATTTATGACCCAAGAGGACAGCTTGAGTTTGAGTTTGGAGATGAGACAGTAGACAAAGAAGGTGTCCCTTTGAGAGAAGGTGGAGAAGGAACCAGTTCGGGGAAGAAGGGTGGTTGCAACAATGTAGGCGAGAACCCGAGTTTCAAAACTCACATCACTAGGCCCCAATTAGTTGGGAAGAGTTTCACAGGGATTTTTAACAATGCACTGTTTGGCTTGGTCAAAGGAAATTTCAAAGTCCTCAAGCCAAACATTTTTAAAGAGAGTGGGGAAACCAGAGCAACGACATTGAAAAATAGAATCGAATAAGGCACAGTCAAGAACAATGTGTTTACCAAGGACAAGAGTTTCTAGCCTATCGGGTTTACTAGAACGAAGATTAGCATAAAACATACGAACTAAGGGCTCATAAACTTTAGGCGGAGAAATAGAGAGAAATTTTTCCCACCCCTGATACACAAAAAGATCCTTTACCTTATAGTTGAGAGCTTCCATATCATCAAGATCCACAATTCCTCCATGGGCGATGGGCCTATCCTTGAGAGAGATGAAAAAATCCCTATTTGGGGTATCCCAGAAATTAAGGTCGGAATCGAGGGAAGTAGAGAAATCAATTTTCCATTTCTTTGGAGTGGATGAGACAGGAGGATCTTCCATGGGATGCTTACCAGAAGCTTTATCTCCTAGGAGTTGAGAATGTTCAGAGAACTCACCCGAAGAGGAGACGAAGCCCTCAGAGTGATTAGACCCTAGGTCTACTTGCTCAAGAGGCGCAAAAGGGGGTTTCGCCTTAGAGCGGGTGCTTTTTCTGGTGGAAGCAGAGGGGTCCTTGGAGGTTTTCGCCATGGGAGAGGAAAGGGATTTCACAGTTTGGAGAGAGGATGGAGATGAGAGTGACCGAAAAGGGCTTAACTTTAAGCAAAAAAGATTTGACGGTTGAGTACAGAAAAGGAAGGGGTGTCAATTGAAGAGATGTGATGATTGGCTTTCCATCTTCTACTGCGAACTGATGTGAACAACATAGAAAGAGAGGGAAAGAACTGGACGCGTAATTAATGCGCTAAAAATTGCAATTATGGCAAGTTTTGACCAAAAAGAGCAAATAGGTCCTAAAAGTTTTTTGAAAAACAAATTATACCAAGTAATTTTCGCAAAGTGCAAAATCTTTCTTCCCACAAAGGTTTAGTAAAAATATCAGCTAATTGAGCAGATGTGCCAACAAAAGCTAGTTCTATATCACCCTTAAGAACATGATCTCTAATAAAATAAAGTTTAATGTCTATATGCTTTGCTCTAGAGTGATGCACAAGATTTTTTGAAAGACAAATTGCACTAGAATTATCACAAAAAATTTGTATAGGTTTAAAAGAAAGTTCATAGTCACCCAATTGATGAGACATCCACAGGAGTTGTGCACAACATTGTCCAATGGCAATGTACTCAGCTTCAGTAGTGGACACGGCGACTGATGCTTGCTTTTTACTATTCAAGGATATTAAAGCCTTTCCTAGTAGTTGACAAGTGCCACTCGTGCTCTTTCTGTCTTCTTTATCACCTGCTAGATCTGCATCTGAAAAACCTTCTAATTTAAAAGAGTTAGAACGAGGATACCATAATCCATGAGATACTGTGCCAATAAGATATCGAATAATCCTTTTTACAACAGACAGATGTGATTCCTTGGGAGCCGACTGAAACCTGGCACATTTACATACACTGAACATAATATCTAGTCGACTTGCAGTCAGATATAGAAATGATCCAATCATTCCTCTGTATTTGGTTTCATCAACTGAAGTACCCCGTTCATCCTTATCCAAATTTGTAGCAGGGCTCATAGGAGTACCAATTAATTTTGCATTGCTCATGCCAAATTTTTGAATCAGTTCCTTTGTATATTTAGTTTGACAAATGAAGGTTCCTTCTTCGGTTTGTTGAATTTGATGCCCAAGGAAGAACGTGAGTTCACCCATCATGCTCATTTCAAACTCGCTTTGCATAAGGTTTGCAAATTCCTTGCACATAAGAGAGTTAGCACTACCAAAGATAATATCATCAACATAATTTTGAATAATAAGATTACCTTCTGTTGATCATTTAATGAATAGAGTAGTATCTATTTTACCTCTGGTAAACCCATGATCAACCAGGAAAGTACTTAACCTGTCATACCAGGCACGTGGAGCCTGTTTCAGTCCATATAGTGCCTTAGTAAGCTTGTATACATGATATGGGAATTTTGAATCTTCAAAGCCAGGAGGCTGTTTTAGAAAGACTTCCTCTTCGATGAATCCGTTCAAAAAAGGGCTTTTGACATCCATTTGAAATAGCCTGAATCCTTTAAAAGAAGCGTATGCTAGCAAAATTCGTATAGACTCCAGTCGAGCTACTGGAGCAAAGGTTTCATCATAGTCGACTCCTTCTTGTTGTGAATAGCCTTGAGCAACTAACCTAGCCTTGTTCCTTATGACTTGTCCATCTTCGTTCAATTTGTTTCTAAATACCCATTTTGTTCTGATGACAGATACATTATTATGTCTGGGTATCAATTTTCATACTTGATTCTTGCTGAATTGATCTAGTTCCTCTTGCATGGCTTGCACCCAGCTTGAATCCTTCAATGCTTTCTCTACCTTTTTCGGCTCTATTTGAGAAATCAGTGCAATATTATCTTTCTTTTTTAGGGCAGCCCTGATTTTCATTCCTTCGTTTGGATCCCCTATGATATATTTCTGTGGATATTTGGGTTCGCTCCTCCATTTATTTAGTCGGACAAAGTTTGTAGTCGACTCCACATATTGATCTGGAGAGTTGTTGCTGATTGGTTCAGTCGACTCGATCATTTCTGTTGCATTAGTTGACTCCTGTGATTTTTCTTTGTCCTGAGCTTCTTGAGTTTGATCTTCGTCACTTGCATTAGTTCCTTTCTCGACCAAGGGATTATTTTCATCGAATACAACATGAACAGATTCTTCTACGCATAAAGTACGTTTATTATAAACTCTAAACGATCTGCTGTTTAATGAATAACCAAGAAAAATACCTTCGTCACTTCTTGGATCAAATTTTCCAAAATTATCCTTACCATTGTTATGGATAAAGCACTTGCTTCCAAATGGATGGAAATAACTGATATTTGGACGTTTACCTTTCCAGAGTTCATAGGGAGTCTTTTTCAGAATAGGCCTTATGAGGAAACGGTTGAGGATGTGACATGCAGTACTTACACCTTCAGCCCAGAAGTGGTTTGACAGTGAGTTTTCTAACAACATGGTTCTTTCCATGTCTTGAAGAGTTCTGTTCTTTCTTTCCACAACTCTATTTTGCTGTGGTGAACGTGGTGCAGAGAAATTGTGAGTGTATCCTTGATCGTTACAGAAGTTTTCAAACGTTCTACTTTCAAACTCGCCTCCATGTTCACTTTGAATTTTTGAAATCAGATATCCCTTTTCTCTTTCAATCTTTTTGCAGAAAACTTCAAAATTTCTTAGGGTTTCATCTTTATGAGACAGAAAAATTACCCAGGTGAAATGTGAAAAATCATCAACAATAACAAAAGCATATTTCTTGCCTCCTATGCTAGCAGTTCTAGTAGGTCCAAATAAGTCCATATGAAGTAATTGCAACGGTTTTGAAGTGGACACCATGTCTTTGTTTTAGAAGAATTTCTAGTTTCCTTACCCATCTGACATGCATCACAAATATGAGTTCTAGAGAAATTTAGTTTAGGCAATCCAATAACTAAATCATGTTTGGATAATTTCTCAATCAAATGCATTCTAGCGTGACCTAGTCTTCTGTGCCATAACCAGGGATCATCAGACATAGAGGTTAAGCAAATGTGACCATCTATATTTTCGAATCCATCAAGTATGTAAACATTTCCATACCTTTTTCCAGGAAGAATTATTTTACCTGATTCGTCTTTGATGACACAACATGTTCTTTTAAATTTTACCTCATAGTTTGTTTATTTTCGGTGTCTGAGCAGGTTTGACCTCGAGGCACAGGATTTGAGATGACCAAAAAATGAGTCTCAATCCAAAATAAAGAAAAGAAGAAAAAGAACAAAAATATGTGAACTCAAAGTGCTGAAGTGGAGAAGGATGCGGACTGCTCAAGATATGATTGAAGTCACAAGCTCCGCATGTCCCGCCTTGGTCCAAAGCTGAAGAAAGAACCAGCACCTACAGCAGAAGAGCATCAAGACTCAGATCGGAGTCAATAGCAAGAACCACCTAAGACTCAAGATCAAGCTTCAAGAGATTTATAGATAGGAATCTTGTAACTCGTAGTTGATAGGCTTAGCTAGTTCAGCTTTTTGTTTTCCATTTTGGTGTAATAAGGAGTTAAGCAAGCAGTAGCAGCAGTAGCAACAGTGAAATCACAGCTTTCTGATATCCCCAGCTACCAAAACTTTCAGAACTAAACTGACCTGATTCCTTTATAGCCAAGGATATGTAGGCAACCTTTGAAGCAAGGTTCGGTCAGGCTCTTTTCAAGAATGCTTCTTATGGAGTGTCAAACAGGCAAAAATCCCTCATAATTGCTCATTTTATCTTTGCCCGAAAATTCTTCATGTCTCCGAGCAAAAAAGGGCAGCTGTGAGCACGTGATGTTTGCCTCACATAAAGTACTCCTACAGAATTCCAAAAATTAGACTTTTCCTTTTAATTATTTTTTATTTTAGGATTTATTATAGAATTTTCTTGATTGTTTGCATTCTGTGTGCATGTTTAATTTTCAATTCATAAAATATACAAAAAAAATATATTGTATTTGCATTTAGAATTTAATTTTATATTTTTAGATTAATTAGTAAATTAGTTTTTCATAAAAATTGGAAAATCACCAAAAAAAATAACTAATTTTGCATTTTTATTGTTTAATTTCGAATTTTGGTAGTTTTCTTTAAATTTAGTTTTTTAATTGGTCGTGTTAATTATTATTTAGAATTAATTAGTATTTTTGATGGGCTAATTTAGTTTAAGATTTAATTTAGATTTTAATTTTTATTTTGGAAAAAAAATTAAAAGAATTTTGAAGGAAAAAAGAAGTTGAAAAGAAAAGGAAAAGAGTTGAAGAGGGCCAATTTTGGGCCAAATCTTTAAATTTGCCAAGCCCAATTCAATTGCCCTTGAAACCCGTCCACTTGAGCACAAACCTGTTCCAAAATCGATCTCCCTCACCAATGATCCAAACGACCCCGTCTCAGTTATTTTTAATTTGGACCATTGATCTCAGTTGATCAAGCGGTCCGGAACTGATTCACTTTTAATATTTAAGTGTTCGAAGCCTACCCCCCTTTCTCTCACTCATCTCTCTCAACCTTTCATCTCTCATAGAGTGCAACCCAATCGAACCCTAGCGCCGCCTCAAATTCACATCGCCCAAGCCGGTGGCGCCGCCTCCAAACCACCTCAAAACAACACCATGGAACCCTCACAGCCTCCCCTCTCCCATGCTCCAAGTATTTTCCCTCGAATCCCCATGGAGTTCCTCGAATCTTAAATCAAAGATTCGAACCCTAAATTCCCAAAACCTAAATCAGTGTGCCTTTTTGAAGATTTGAAGTGAAGTTGGTTTTATTCATGTGTTTTCGTTTGAGAACACATGATTAAAGCCCATTTCCGTCAAAATTGAAAGCTCGAGGATTGAATTCAAGTTTAGGCCCGTCCAGTTCTTTAGGTACTTCTCAGTCTCTTTTTATTTTTTCTTGCATGTTTCTTCTTCTTTCTTTAAAGATCATTTTCATCTCTTCTTTCTGTTTTCCCTTTTCGTCTCATATGTGTTCATCTTTCGTTTGTTCTGGTTGCACAATTAGCCTAATGACGAGCTTAGCTTAATGGTTTTGTTAATCAGTTCATGTCCCATTTTCTTTTGTTTTGGTTTATTTCTAAAAGATTACTGGTTTTTCTTGTTGGAATTTCTGTTTAGCCCATTAAATTTTGATTGTTGATTGGGGTTCGAATTAATTAATGAAATCAGAAAGCCCAAAAAGGGAGTTGAATTGGATTGTACAGACCCATAGCAATGTGATTTGGTTTAACTTGACCCACATCTGGCCTGGTTTCAGAGGTAAAAACCAAGGGCTTAAGGAGTAATTTGGGAAATGTAGGTGGGGGGGAATCTCTAATAACTGAATAGGAAGCTTCTTGGAAGCTGGGGTAGGGACTAATGTGAAATTCGATTTCTGAACTAAGGATATCTAAGCAAGAATGAAAATACCATAAGGGGGTAGTTTCAAGTACCTTGGGTCAGTTATTCAGGTGAACGGGGAGATCGACGAGGATGTCACACACCGTATAGGGGTGGGGTGGATGAAGTGGAGGTTAGCGACGGGAGTCCTGTGTGATAAGAGAGTGCCACCGTTACTAAAAGGTAAGTTTTATAGAGCAGTGGTTAGGCCTGCCATGTGTATGGGACCGAGTGTTGACCGGTTAAGAACTCACACATCCGTAAGATGAAAGTAGCAGAGATAAGGATATTGAGGTGGATGTGCGGGCATACATGGATGGATAAGATTAGGAATGGAGATGTTCGAGAGAAGGTCGGCGTGGCCCCCATGAAGGACAATATGTGGGAAGCAAGACTCAGATAGTTCGGGCACATTCAGAGGAGGAGCACTTATGCACCAGTGAGAAGGTGAGAGCGATTCGCTGTGGTGGGCACGAGGAGAGGTAGAGGGAGACCTAAGAAGTATTGGGGAGAGGTGATCCGGTAGGACATGGCGCGTCTTAGGATTACTGGGGACATGGCCCTTGACAGGGAATTGTGGAGGTCGAGCATTAAAATTGTAGGTTAGGGGGAAGTTGTGGATATATCTACAGCGCACTAGAGTGAGACTAGCCAGTTAGGAGTTAATCTTAGGATGCTACTGATCAACTACTCATGCAGGGATTTATCTGTTGGATATTAGTATACCTTCCATCTTTTTCATATTTCCTATATTTCTTATATTGTTGTTATTCTGTTATTCTATGTTATGTTATGTACTTTATGTTATTTTATGTTATTTTAGTATGAGTCTATTGATAGTACTAATATATCATCTCTTGTTGCTATCTTTAGTCAAGGGTCTCCTGGAAACAGCCTCCCTTCCCCTCGGGGTAGGGGTAAGGTCTGCGTACATATTACCCTCCCCAGACCCCACTTGTAGGATTACACTAGGTTGTTGTTGTTGTTGTTGTTGTTGTTGTTTTAATGAAAATATCTAAAGGGTAGAAGTGCAAATCTGAATTCTTTTATGCTTCCCTAAAACCTCGCCTATAAAGGCACCTTTTCTTCAAGCTCAAGGCAGAAAATGAAGAGATAAAAAACCTGAAAATTGAAACGGCTAAATCTGAAAAGCAATACTGAATTTCTTGCATATTTTGGTTGGAAATGTCTAAAAAATTTGGTGTGTTTACTGGATTGCTGATCTTCCCCATTAGATAGAACTCTTGAAAACTATAAATTCTTGCACTTGAGTAAAAAATGGTTTGAGTTTTTTGGGATTTTAAATCTTGTTTTGGGAGTTGTCTGGTTTTTGAGTCTACTGTTTCATCGTTGGAGATCAAAACTGACCTTTGCTGCTGCTGTTTTTGCTAATCCCTCATTCTTTTGCTGCTCTTTTGAATTACAGGTACATGTTTTCTTCTGAATTCCACCTCATGTGAGACTTGACTTGAAGTGTGAAATGAAAATCTGAAATTTAAGCGTAGCCTCAACATGTTCTGATCTATAGTTAGCTTCAATTTTGCCTAAATTATATAGTTCAGAGTTTATCCGATGCACTGCAGTTTGTTCATGGCTAGTAATATCCCTCTAAAGGGCTGTATTTGGTCTGCACCTAGTAGGAATTCAATTTTCTCTCAAACACCTTATAGCTAGATGATTGGTTTGTGATAATTGAACTCTCATTATTGCATCTGATTTTGGACTGTCACAAGAATGTGATGGAAATCAGTTAATTGAATTCTTAATTAGATTTTGTGTTCAATCATGTTAAGTAGGATGTGTTGTATTGGATCTTTTCCTGCTACGCAATTCACTTGAGTGCTATAACATTGTGCTGTGTTTATACAAGAGGCAGCTGATTGTTTTTCTTAAATAATAATTAGTTAAAGTCATGTTAAAAGAGAAGGGAAATCGTCTAGGTTACTTTAAGAGTCCAGCTATGCATTGATTTACTTATAGTGTGATTCCAAGCATGTTTGAGTTTGAGGTTTAGATTCATATTTATTTATTTGGATAATATCATAGGTATTTACTTGTCAAATATATGCACTGAACAGAGGTTTTAAAGCAAACTTGAATTCCTATGATTGACCTCTGAAACTAGTTAAAGACTAGATGCAAGCGTGATTGCCAAAATGATTGTTTGTTAGTATTGTTGGGATGGTGTTAATAATTTTGATTTTCTGTGCTATTTACGTGCTTGGGGATACGACCTCGAGTCCCGCCCTATTTAGTGATGTTTTTCCTCAAAAGATTTGAGCCGTAGTTGGGCCACAGGCCATGAGGCCATCTGAAAAGGAGCTGCCGAACTTCGTCAAGTCAGGGCCTGTTTCTTCATTTCCTATCTGGACGCTATTTGTTGGCCCAAACCATACCTTTAAATAATCAGCCCCTTCCTCTTTAAAAATAATCCTCTTTTAGCTAGTTTGGACATTAGTATAATCCCAACTCCATTAATGTTTAAATAATTAAATTTCTTTAATAGTTGAGGTGAGCCATGTTAAATAACGAAAATAGTTATGGCCCTCAAGAGCTTAGTTTGAATCCCCTTTAAAATTGGAATTGAGGTGTGCCGTGCCAAATAAAATTCCAAAATGCATGGCCCTCATTTAATTCATTTTGAATCCTTAGAAATCGGGGCGTGCCATTTAGTTTGGAATTGTCCATGGCCCTCGCAAAGTTGAAAGTGCGTAGTTGCTTTAGGCGCGTTATTTTAATAATTAATTTCCTTAAACTCGGGTGTGCATTTCATGTGACCCACATCAAAATCCTAACAACGTTAAATAAAATATGTCGCGGATCGCGGGTTCATTTCATGTGGCCTGATCCAGTCGTGTTTTAAATAACGTTGAATTTTCCTAAAAAATAATTAAAAGCGGTTATTAAATTAAAATTATACCATAGGTTAAAACATGTATTAAAATCAGATAATATGCCAATTATGATAGTTTAAGCGACCGTGCTAGAACCACGGAATACGGGGGTTCCTAACACCTTCCCTTGGGTTAACAGAATTCCTTACATAGAATTTCTGGTTCGCAGACTTCAAAAGAAAAGTTGAAATCTTCCTTGATTTGGGATTTAAAATAAACCGGTGACTTGGGACACCAGAAAACAAACCATCCCAAGTGGAGACTATGAACAAAAAATGAATAAATAATCCCATTTCGAATAATGTCACTTAAATTGGAAAAACTCCCTTGCACTACCTTCAGGTGTGTAAAAAAGGAGGTATGACAGTACTTGGGTCTGATGAATGTTTTGTAGAGATGTGGATCGGTTGAGGTAAAACCCAACCATTGCTCTTTCGTTCATCTGCCCGTGTCACATCAGCTTTTGTGGCATGAAAACCCACACCGAAGAACTTCTCGCTGGTAGGTAAAATGATAGGTTTTGTGATACCTTGCAATGATGCCCCGAGTCCCTTCCCAGGCTTATAACCATGCTTGATCATTTCAGTAGCGACCATGATGTACGCATTTGACAGAAAAGGTTGAGGACATGGGCTTCCCTCCTCACATTGGTCTGCAACCAAACCTCGAAAGCTTGATAGACTATATGTTCACTACCTTCCCTATCTTCGAGACATGGGACTAACGGGTCCCGGTAAATTGACTGCTCGTCCTCTCCATGGACTACAATCTCCTGATTTTCATATTCAAATTTCACCATCTGGTGGAGTGGAAGGTACGGCCCCTGCCACGTGAATCCAAGGTCTTCCCAAGATGAAATTATAGGAAGTTTCCATGTCTAAGACCTGAAAGGTCACCTCAAAATCCACAGGGCCAATAGTCAAAATCAAATCGATCTCACCTATGGTATCTCTCTTGATGCCATCAAAGGCACGCACACAGACATTGTTAGGCCTGATTCTCTCAGTCCCAATCTCCATTCTTTGCAAAGTTGAGAGAGGGCAGATATCAACTCCGGATCCGCCATCCACCATGACTCTCTTCACATAGTACCCCTTAATTTAACTGTCCGGAGGGCTTTGTTGTGGGCGGTCCCTTCCGAGGGAAAATCATTCTTGCTAAAGGAAATCTGACTGACTGCGAAGAATCTTTCCACCATCCTCTCCAGTTGCTCAACAGTTGTTTCAATCGGAACATAAGCTTCATTGAGGTTTTTATCAATACTTTCTGATGCTCGGTTGAGCTTACTAGCAGACACATGAGTGAAACCTCTAAAGGAGACTTCCAGAATTGTTCTATTACCTCAAAGTCCGCAGTTTTCATTTTACAGAAGAATTCTTCGGCCTCTTCGACAGTAACTGGCTTTTTAGGCGGGAAACGCTTCTGCTTTGCACTGTTCACTTCTCCAACATTAAGGTATTACACAGCTGGGTTAGTTTCATTTGCTTCTCCTATGACCTTTTCTCCCTTGTTGGTTACTATCGCTTTGTTGTAATTCCATGGGACGGTAGTAGGGTCTGTCATGGGCTTCTGCGGTGCGCGGCCAATAACCATGGTCTCATTTAGCCTTGGTGAAATTACTAGCCCCGTACCACATAGGCTCCTTTAGGCATGTACATCATAGGTCCCTTGTTCAATTCCAACCTTCTTGGAGGGCTCAATGTCATTTCTTCTTTCCTGTGACCCCGTGGATCATAAAGGATGCCATCTTTTGGGGGTATTGCCACAGCTTTAGTTTCCTTTAGAGGTGGGTTTACTCTTCTCCTCCCCCTTTTCTTGCTTTGAAACGACCTTTGGCTTTTTCTCGACACCAACGATTGCAATGATGGCCTTCAAAGCGGGACCAAACTCCTTATCATCTCAAATCATTCCAATAATCGGCCCGCTGTTGTGAGCCGGTAATGGGTTGTTGGTCACATTAGAAATTTCTTCATCCTTCAGCACTATCCATTTCTGCTCTATGAGATTTCAACAGCTCTTTTCAGAGTCCAACAGTCTTCAGTGTCATGTCCTTCTACCCCAAAATGATAGGTACATCGGGTACCCGGCCGGTAGGAAGGTGACTCTAGTTTTTGTCTATTCGAGGGTACGGGTTGTAGTAAACCCATTTGGACCAGTTTAGGGAACATACTAGATTATGTTTCACCAATAGGTGTGAAGTTTGTTCTCTTGGATGGCTCCCTAGCACGGGAATTGTAGGGGAAATTATTTTGTGGAGGTCGGGGATTATACTAAGCTTGGTGGGGAGGGTTATTTCTAAGCGGTGGAGCTCTGTTTTGGTTAAACTACTGTTGTGGCCGAGCGTATGGCTGGGCATTCATTACCGCGTAAGACTGAGGAGCCATAGCATAAGCCACATCCTGGTGAGGATAATAATGTTATGGGGTGCTTGGAGGGAAGTAACCTCTGGGTAGACGGGGGTTTCTCAGGCTTGAAGTTGCCATCGCCACCTCTTCTTTCTTCTTTCTATTTGCTACACCTCCAGACCGCCCTTAAATTGCTTGGGATATAGCTTTTATGGCAGATTGGCTCAATATGCGCCCTGTTTTCAGACCATTGTCGACCATCTCACCAATCTTGATGGCCTCAGCAAACGGTTTCCCCATTGCACACATCATATTCTGAAAGTAGTCAGCCTCTTGGGCTTGTATAAAAACACTAACCATTTTTGTTTCATCCATCAGGGGCTTGACCCTGGCCGCTGGTTCGCGCCATTTAACAGTATATTCTCGGAAACTTTATGATGACTTCTTCTTGAGATTCGACAGAGAATTCTTGTCGGGAGCTATGTCTATGTTATACTAAAACTTCCTGACAAAATCTCGGGCCAGATCATCCCAAATGTGCCAACGAGACATGTCTTGGTCCATGTACCACTCAGCTGCGATGCCAACTGGGCTCTCTCCAAAATAGGCCATTAGGAGCTGTTCTTTTCCACCTGCCCCTCTTAATTGATTGTAATATCTCCTGAGGTGGGCTATAGGATCCCCGTGCCCGTCATACTTTTCAAACTTTGGGGTCTTGAAACCTAGGGGAAAATGCACATGTGGGAACATACATAGATCAGCGTAGGATACGCTCTTTTGTCCGCTTAAACCTTGTATATTCTTAAGGCTCTGTTCCATGCTCCTTATTTCGGGTAATTTCCTCTTGCTCGGGGTTCTTTATAGTCGTCTCCCGTCCCACGGTAAACTCGTACCGGGGTTGTTGAGGGTAAGAATTGGTAGTGAATTGGGCAGGTTCTGGTGGAAAAGATGGTACTTGGAAAGTGAACGATGATGGATCAAAGCTTGGCCTGGGTAAAGTGGGTTGCACCGCAGCCGAGGTTGGTGGTGCGGTAAATATGTTGGAGGCCACTCCTGAAACCACCTGGGGGAAAACCTCAAAAGGTGTTCCGGTGAAGTGAGCTGAGATGGTGGGGTATCCAAGTGAGGTATTCGGGTAATTTATCGGGACATTGGAATTTCCACTCGCTCTGGGATGTAACTCGGGGAAATCAGGTTTAGCACTCAGTGGCTCTTTACCATTGGACCAAGCATCCTGCTTTTTTAGCACCCGGAGGCTCAGTGCCCTATTCTCTTCAGCTGCCGCTAACTCTAAGGTTGGGAAAACCGATAGCGGGCTATCCTCTGAGATAAGAATCGTTGGTGGATGACCTTCTGACGGCATTTCTACACTGCCCTTTGATCTTGTGAAGTACGGGTGTGAAGCCAGGTTACCACAAACCAACCACCTTAAAAACAGAACCTATACTCAACAGTAGACAACAAACTTGGTAATTTGGAGCAATTAGCACATAGGAAATCGCACATTGGGGTGTGATGCACCCATGCAGTTAAAAGTATTTCTACAAGTTTTGCAACGATTGCATGTCTCATCCCAACTTCGTTTGTCTCCCTGATCTTCTCTCTTGCTCTCTTTTGCACTCTCATTATCTCTCTTGTTCTTATTCTCTTTTCTTTGTTTTCTCCTTTTTCTTTTGGTTTTTCTTTTTGGTTTTCTCTTTTCCATATTCCTCTTTTATTTACAAAAATCAATAATCGGATCCGATGAGGATTGCCTACGTATCACGACGCCGCGTGAATCAGATCATCACGTAGTTCAAGAAATAAATGCAAAAAATAAGAAAATAATTTTTTGGGATTTTCCAATTTTTCATTAATAAAAACTCTACTGTTCTCTATTACAAAAGACTCCATCATACTCTTTCTAGGAATTTAAAACTACAAACAGACTCGAAACATATTTTAAAACTAAAAACTGAAGTACATACTCAAAAATGAAAATCAAGAGTACATAAGTGCTTCTACTCCAGGGGCCCGTGGGACATCAGTCGGTCTTGCCACGGGCCGATGTGCAAGATCCCCTTGAAGACGCTCCAGGTCACTCATTATTTGGCGAACAAAGGTCATTACCGCAGCAAAGAAGGTGGTTCTAGTCATGTCTTCACATTCATGGCACTTCATGACGATGTAGTCAGCAATTGCTCTAACCCTCTCCCTGATACCCTTTTCTTGGAGCAAACGCCTGATTTGTTGAGACCTAGCTTCTATCACTTGGGTGTCATGATGGTTTTGACCCTGCAGTTGTTGCATATCTTCCTCCAACGTGACATTAATGCATAGCAATGTTCCCTTTCTGCTTTAAAGTTTTTAGCTTGTTTGGCCATCTCATTTTC
>NW_017670328.1:953320-962846 GCF_001879085.1 Nicotiana attenuata
TTAGTTTTTAGCCCCACGGTGGCGACCAAACTGTTTACCTTGAAAATGGTAACTACAATTATATTTGATTTTGTAGGTTCTAAAAATACGTGATTTATCTTAATACTAGTTGTTAGGCAATGGATGCTGAGTATGAGTAAAGAAAACAAGGAATGCAAACCAAAAAGGGGTCTCTAGGCTGGGCCTCGAGCTAGCTGGAGCAAGGCCTCGAGGTCTAGTCGGGCTAATAGCTACGAACGATCGATGAAGATCAATGATAATGAGGGCCTTACAGATGGCCTCTTGCGGTTAATGATGAGCAATAAATGAAGAACAATAATGAACAATAAAAGAATAAGCAATAAATGTGAAGAACAATAGTGTTAGCAAAGAGAGCAGAGAATCTGTATTGTATTCAATGTGTTATGTAATAATCTCTTTTCCATATTCCTCTTTTATTTACAAAAATCAATAATCGGATCCGATGAGGATTGCCTACGTATCACGACGCCGCGTGAATCAGATCATCACGTAGTTCAAGAAATAAATGCAAAAAATAAGAAAATAATTTTTGGGATTTTCCAATTTTTCATTAATAAAAACTCTACTGTTCTCTATTACAAAAGACTCCATCATACTCTTTCTAGGAATTTAAAACTACAAACAGACTCGAAACATATTTTAAAACTAAAAACTGAAGTACATACTCAAAAATGAAAATCAAGAGTACATAAGTGCTTCTACTCCAGGGGCCCGTGGGACATCAGTCGGTCTTGCCACGGGCCGATGTGCAAGATCCCCTTGAAGACGCTCCAGGTCACTCATTATTTGGCGAACAAAGGTCATTACCGCAGCAAAGAAGGTGGTTCTAGTCATGTCTTCACATTCATGGCACTTCATGACGATGTAGTCAGCAATTGCTCTAACCCTCTCCCTGATACCCTTTTCTTGGAGCAAACGCCTGATTTGTTGAGACCTAGCTTCTATCACTTGGGTGTCATGATGGTTTTGACCCTGCAGTTGTTGCATATCTTCCTCCAACGTGACATTAATGCATAGCAATGTTCCCTTTCTGCTTTAAAGTTTTTAGCTTGTTTGGCCATCTCATTTTCGAGGGCAGTTAGCCTTTTCTTCAAAGTTGTGACTGTTCCCTCATATTTCCTTTTTAACTGCCGTACAAACTCCGCCCGTCCCTCTGCGTTCTTTGTCAACTATGCCCCGGCTCTTGCCAGATTAACCTCGAATTTTTCCAAGTCATCCTGATACTCAGTTATTTTCCTTCTAAGACCATGTATGAGCCTTTCATCTGTGCGGCTCCTTTCCTGATTCTCAGCAGCTATTTTCATTTTTTGGATCTGGGCTCGAAGGGCTTTGTTTTCTTGAGCCAGCTTCTTGTTTTCCCCTTCATCAGCAGTAGCGTGTACACTACTGTCAAATTTGAGATCCCTGATTTATCCCTCCAATTTTCTTATCTTGGCCCTGTAGCTTGCCTCTTTCGCCAACCAATCCCATTGCTCTCGTGAATCATCAGTAAATTGCTGGATGTGGGGTCTTTTAGCAGGTCGTTTAGGCACCTGACGAACTTGAAACCTTTTACCAAACCAAGTCATGTAATTACGTTCTAACTCGTCTTTAGATAGATCCCGCACCCGAGTCTTTAGATCTAGAAATCTACATTCATTCAAAATCTGACGAACTTTTCCTTCTGGGAATACCGCTTTCAGACCCAATTCGATTACTTGTCGGCTCAGATCTTTGTCATGTGGGATAGTTTGGAACCTGCCTAGTTGGCGCAGCACCCTGTGTGGAGCGTATGGCTGAATGCTCCGGAGACCCAATAAGAGAAGATAGCACACCTCGGCTGACATGTAAATGACTTTAGTGACAGGGAGCCAACCGAAAGTCCACTCAATTTTGTCTGATGTTAAGGAACTCAAATGCGCAAACAAGGCTTCTGTACCTTCTGCAAATTCACAACCTACTACCCGGTTTTCATGCTCTTCAATGCAGTTCAGACCAGTCATGCTGTAGTTCATATGCCCCAAGTGGTGCCAAAGATGTTTTTGTGTCCAGAGTTGGAGGAGCATGTTACAGCCCTCGAAGAATTTTCTCCCTTCTTGGCAGATAGTTAAAGCTCGATAAATCTCCGCTAGGATCATTGGAACAAGGGTTCCATTAGCTTTTTTAATCATGACGTCGGCCATTCCCATAAGACCCAATTCTATGTTTCCTTTCTTGGGCAGATTAAGACACCCAGGAATGCCACTATAAAATCCAGCCCCCGCCGTGCTTCCCATTTATCTTTGTTTCCTAAATGAGTTAGGCCAGAATCTGGTGCCTCAAAACCGTAGGGATTGCCATTGCGCTGGTACAAGAAGTGGAATGTGCAAAATCCTTTGGATAGATTTCCATATTGAACCTCCCGACTGATGCTCAATAGGTCTAAAAACTTATGAGGAGTCATTGTTCTTGGCGCCACTAGGTACCGACTTCTGAGGTTCCCACTAAGACCGGCATAGCCCGCTATTTGCTCCAGCGTAGGGGTTAGCTCGAAATCAGAAAAATGAAACACATTATGAGTCGGGTCCCAAAAAGATATCAAAGCCTCGATTACATCCAACCTCGGTTTGATTTTCAGAAGACCAACGAGACCGCCCAAAACTTTTACCATAATCTCTCTGCTGACTTTTTCCTAATTCGTTCCACCACATATGGAGCTGTAATGGGATTTCCTCAAGAACTGTGAAGGGTTCATTTTCAATTGTGCTCATCCTGCACATTTATTAGAGTGATTGGTTAAAAGATTATGATTTATATTGACTCAAGAGAAAGCTATCAGTTTTTGTTTTGTTTTTATTCAAAAATTTCCATTTCAAAACAAAAACTGCCTTTGCAAAATACGGCCCTTCAGTACCTCAGGATAGAAGATTTTAGGGTTGTGTTTGCTAATTGGTCAAAATTTGAAAAATGAGCCATAGGTGGCTATTCTTGCAAAAGCAGCCTTCCGGTGCCCTTTTGGGGACATTTGGCTATTTAGACAAGAACGAGATCACCTAACTTATTTATGACAAAACAACAAAATTTTTGTTCTTTTTGGGTTTTTTTTGCAAAAATAGAGTTGGACCCGGTGAGGATTGCCTACGTATCCCACATCCGGTGATAATCAAACTTGCGTAGTTCGGGCAGTTTTGACATAATAAAAACAATACCAAATTTTTTTTTCTTGAAACAAAAACTGTTTTTCTTTTTTTTAAAATTTCGGCAGAGTTTCGGTACTTTTTGGACACCGGGTTTTTTCAAAAATAGGTAATTATCTCTCTCAACCCTCAAATTGATTTTTCTCTCTCCAAATTTTCTCTATTATTCAAAAGCCGGTCAATATGCAATCCAAAGCAAATAAATGCACAAGTAGCAAATAGAATGCATCAGGATGGTCTTTTCATTTCGGGTACACCTGTCCTAGAAAGACCCAACCCCTATGTTGAGTCTCCAAAGTCAAATGCACGTGATGCAAATAAGCGTTCCTACTAGGGATCCGGCATGAGGCTTTGTTGTACTAGCTTTAAAAAACCTGGGTGTATTGTTCTAGACCTGGCTTACCCGAGCGGACAGCTCGAGCCGGGGGGGGGGGGGCAGCGTACCGGGAATACAAAAGCTTCACCGGCTTTGTAACTTGTCCGAACCTCGTTCTAAAATTGGGATATGAATCTAACAGAAAAGAAGTTACACGAAGTGTACACTTCCGAGATGATTTAGAAGACTTAGAGAGAAGAGGGTTTCGTAGCAATTTATATACAGTCCAAACAATATCAAAGTGGTAAAAAGTGGCAATTAGTACATTAGGCTCAATCATGTAAAAATCAGATAAAAAAAGCCAACTATAACAGTTATTCTAAGCTCGAATTCTTGAACCCTGAACCAAAGTTCTGAATTCTATTCCCCTGCAGATTCGCCAGAGCTGTCACACCTCTTTTTTTACCACCCGAGGGCGTATATAAGGTAGTTTTTCCAATTAAAGTGACATTATTCGAAATGAGATTATTTTATATCGCCATTTGGAATAGTTTATTTGGTGTTCCAAGTCACCGGTGTATTTTAAATCCCAAATCGAGGAAAATTGACTTTATTTGAAAGTCTGCAAAACCAGAAATTCAAGATAAGGAATTATGTTAACCCGGGAGAAGGTGTTAGGCATTCCCGGGTTCCGTGGTTCGACCACGGTCGCTTAAACTAGTAAAATTGGCCTATTATTTGATTAATTACATGTTTTAACCTATGGTGCATTTTTAGCCTTAGAACCACTTTTAATTAATTTAAACTGCTTTTGGGAAGATTCAATGTCATTTAAAACACGTCTTAGACCACGCTTCATGAAATGCACCCGCGGTTCGCGACACGTTCTATTTAACATTGTTTGAGAAATTGAAATCGGGTTACATGAAATGTACACCCTGAATTTAGAAATCACAACTACGTCACGGGAACCGTACCCGTAGCTATGATGAGTTATTCAAAGAAACGTGCCTAAAGCAACTACGAAGGTTCGAATTTAGAAGCAACATTTGTGAGGGCCATTGATGATTTAATGATGGCACACCTCGATTTTAAAAGGTTTGAATTAATTTCACGAGGGCCATGGACTATTAGAAGGAAAATGGCACACCTCAATTTTTCTATAAGAGTTGACTAATTTTATCGAGGGCCATGGGCTTAAGAGTTTTATTTGACATGGCACACCTCAAAAGGTTTTTAAAAGTAAACTTATTTAATTAAGACCCTATAAGGATATTTCTATTTGAAAACTATCTTAAGCTTAACAAAGGTTAATTGATTACAAACGGATTTTTTAAACGTTTGGGGGCAGGGGGAATAGGTCAACAGTAGTTTTAAAAATAGGTCAGCTGTGGAGCTGCAATTGGGCTTACAATTTGGCCCAATAAATCAAAAGGACTTATGAAGTCACTGTTGGATTTGAAACTAGGCGGCCCACATTGGGCTTATGCAGGACCAGATGTTAGAGGCGTTCCATTTGGGCCTATCTACCTTTTACACAATATATACGAATTAGTGAAGAAAGGCTGAAACTAAGTCACTATTGAAAGAAAAATAAAAGTGCAAGACTAGTTTGAAAATTAATTCTACTATATTAAATTGCAAGATACATCATGTGCATTGGTAATTAGTTGAACGAAAAACAACTGATGTTGGGTCAAGCTGTGATGTCCAACTACCCAGGCCCAATAGCCCAGGTCAGACTTGCTCGAATGAGCCCAAGACTTGGGCCTGCTTGCAAGTGCAACCCAGTATAATATTTAGATACAACTCTAAACATGTTCATTGCAAAAAGAAAACCCACTATTGAAAGCCTACTAATAATTAAGCTTATATTAAAATTTAACAGTCCGTTTACAATATTGTAAGTCCATGAATTTATACAATAAAGTTTTTACTCCTAATGAATCGGTATCCTAACAGCTAGCATCTAAAAAGGAAATTCTATATATAAAAAAAGTAAAGTAGTAAAAAAATGAAAGCTTCTTCTGGTTTCAAAATTCCTTCCATCAACTTCTTCAAAACCAAAGCATAAGATCTGTAAGAGGCCAGCTACTGAGCTTCTTCTCACAAGCTGTTTACTTAGGCTCCCAAACTGAATTTTCTTATTGCCAAATCAGCCTTTATTCTCTAAGTATTTCATGGATCTGATCATGTGAAAAGGTCATATTCACAAAATTACTTCAGTTATACTAAAATACTATATTGTCAGGCCCAAAACTTAAAACACATAATGCAGAAACAGTAGTAATTCATGGGTTTAAACATGTTAAGGGTTAAACCCATGAACAAATATAGGTTTCAAGCTCAAAATCATGGCATGCTGCCTTGGGAATACTAGAATAGACTCAAAGGAAAGGAAAAGGGAAGTTCAATCTGTTCGTGTTCAGTGGAGAGGTCAGCGTCCTGAGGCATCGACCTGGGAGTCCGAGTCCGATATGCGGAGCCGTTATCCCCATCTCTTCATCGACTCGGGTACTTCCTTCTTCTGTCCGTTCGAGGGCGAACGATTGTTATAGAGGTGGAGAATGTGATGACCTAAAAGTAGGTCATCACTTGCTTTAAATTAAATTCTGTGCTTTTGAGGCCTTGAAAACCTCATTTAGAGTCACCTCGATTTGCGTGCACCATCCGGGCGCATAATCAGAAGCTTATATGTGAAAAATCTGTGAAAAATGATAAGTTTTGACTGTAAAATGAATAAATTTGATTTCGGTCAACGTTTTGGGTAAACGGACCCGGACCCGTGATTTGACGGTCCCGGAGAGTCCGTAGGAAAATATGGGACTTGGGTGTATGCCCGAAATCGGATTCCGAGGTCCCAAGCCCGAGAAATGAATTTTTTAAAAGAAAATTATTTTCTGAAATTGTTTAAAGAAATTTGAAATGAAACCTGCTTAGAACATGATGGTATCGGGCCCGTATTTTGCTTCTGGTGCCCGGTACAGGTCTGATATATGATTTAAGACATTTCTGTAAAATTTAGCGAAAAACGGATGTCGTTTGACGTGTTTCGAACCTAAATTGCTAAGGTTAATGTTTTATGATGTTTATGAAAAAATCTTTGATTTTGAGGTTTAATTCGTTGTTATTGAGGTTATTTTTGCGATTTGATCTCATGGATAAGTTCGTATGATGTAGTTGAGTTAGTACGTATGTTTGGTTAGGAGCCCCGAGGGCTCGTGTGTGTTTCAGAGGTGTTTCGGAAAGTTTTGGACTTAAGAAAAATTGCAGAAACAGCTGATCTGGTGTACTGATATTTTCTTCTTCGTGTTCGCGGGAGAACCTATGCGAACGCGACGCATTAATTGTTGCTGAAGGAATTTCTTTATACGCAAACGCGTAGCTCAGGTCGCGAAAGCAAGGCACTGGAGGGATATCCCTTCGCGAACGTGGTCCTGGCCACGCGAACGCGAAGGCCAATCGAGCCTGGGCAAGGTAGGGCATTTGCCTTACGCGAACGCGATCCTTTGGACGCGAACGCAAGGGCTCGAGCAGATTACTCTCCGCGAACGCGAGCCCGTTCACGCGAACATGAAGGTCTACAGACCTAACCCATCGCAAACGCGAAGGGTCTGTCGCGAACGCGAAGAACACTTTTGCCCAGTTATTTTAAAGTCTCAAAAACAGAACACTTACGGGATTTTCTTAAAATTTCACAAACCCCTTCTTCTCCAAAGCTCTTAGGCAATTTTTGAAGCACTTCTTCACCATAAACTCTTGGGTAAGTAATCTTTAACTTGTTTCCTTCCATTTTTATCAACACCCACTAGATTTCTAGGCCTAAAACATGCGATTAAGGGTAGAAAATTAGGGATTTGGGTAGAGTTAGGGCTTTTTGATTAATTGTGATTTAGACCTCGTTTTGGGGTCTGATTTGAAAACAAATTATATATTCCGGCTCGTGGGTGAATGGGTGATCGGATTTTGGTTCGAACCTCGTGTTTTGACCAAGCGGGCCCAGGGTCGATTCTTGGGTTTTTGGGAAGAATGATTAGAAAGCTATAATTAGACATTGGAATTGGATTGTTTAGCATTTATTAATGTTATGAAGTCGATTATGTATAGATACCATTGATTGGAGCCGAAATTGAAAGGAAAGGCGGTATTTGAGAATTGAGTTGGTCGTGGAAGTTTGAGGTAAGTGTCCGGTCTAACCTTAGCTTGAGGGATTAGGAGTTATGTCCTATTTGCTAATTGCTTCTTGTTGAGTACAACGCATAGGCATGGTGACGAGTATCTATACGTTGGTGTCGAGCATGACCGTGAGTCATAAATTGATAGTTGATGTGTTCTGAAATGATACTTCGGATGTTGTCGCACCCCTTTTCTCTCGCGAAATCGGGTTTGTGACATTTGGGAGGACAGCTCGTTCCCTTTTGGGAATTGGGTTTCGATTTGAAGAGTCTCCACCTAATGATTAAAGTGCAGTAGGACACTAGGAAGAGTTTGATTTAGGTAACTAGAGATTGGGTAAGGGCTTGAAATTATCCCAAGGGGAAGGTGTTAGGCACCCCTCAAGATCCACTAGTATGGTTCCCGACCAGACTATTGTGACGACCCAAAGGGTCATCACCTGTTTTCTCTTTCATTCCGTGCTTCTGAGGCCTTGAAAACCTCATTTTTACTTGCCTCGATTTGCGTACGCAGTCCGGGCGCGTAGCCGGAAAGCTTAAATATGAATTCTGTGTAAAAATTTATGAATTTTGATATTATTATGATTAAAGTTGACTTTGGACAATATTTTTGGTAAACGGACCCGGACCCGGACCCAGACCCGTGATTTGACGGTCCCGGAGGGTCCGTAGAAAAATATGGGACTCGGGCATATGCCCTGAGTTGAATTCCGAGGTCTACAGCCCGAGAAAAGAATTTTTCTGTGAAATTGTTTTCCGGAAAATATTAAAGAAAATTGGAAAGGAAAACTGATTAAAAGACTATGGTATCGAGCTCGTATTTTGGTTCTGACGCCCGGAACAAGTCTTAAATATGTGTTAAGCATTTTCTGTAAAGTTTGGTCGAAATCGGACGTCGTTTGACGTGTCTCGGACTTAATTATCTAAAGTTGGAAATCTATGAAGTTAGAAATGAAAATGATGATTTTGAGGCTTGATTCATTGATTTTGATGTTGTTTTGGCGAGTTGATCGCTCGAGTAAGTTCGTAGGATGTTATTGAGTTAGTGTGTGTGATCGGTTAGGAGCCCCGAGGGCTCGGGAGTGAAACGGAGGTGGTTCGGGGTGTTTTTACTCTTGGAATGGTAGCAGATTTTTCTGCAATTTTTGCCCAGATAATTTGTTCTTCGCGAGCGCGGCCTCAGGCTCGCGTTCGCAGTGCCCTGTAAACTTCCTCTTCCGCGTTCCCGGCCCTCTTTCCTGCGTTCGCGTAGCCCCTTCAAACCCTTCAACGCATTCGCATCTGCCTACTCGCGTTCGCGTAGGCCATTTGCCCAGGGTCCCAGCTTTCCTTCTTCGCGTTCGCGTGCTCTCAATCGCGAACGCGATTCCCCCAGTTCTTCTTCATCGCTAACGCGTCCTTGATGTCGCGATCGCGAAGGGTAAATCCCTTCAGTGATTTTTAAAAGTTCAAAACAGTAGCAGCACAGGATTTTCCTCATTTTTCCACACGAGCTCTTCTCCCTAACACTCCATAGACGAATTTTGAAGGCCTTTTCCTCCATAGCTTCTTAGGTAAGTGTTCTTAACTTCATCCTCTCTTAATTTCTTCATCTAATCACTAAATTCCTAGCCCTAAATCATGAAATCAAAGTAGAAATTAGGGGTTTTGGGTAGAGTTAGGGTTTTGAGAATTTTGGGTGATTCAACCTCAATTTGGGGTCGAATCTTAAAACAAATTATATATTTGAACTCGTGGGGTTATGGGTGATTGGGTTTTGGTCCGAGCCTCGTGTTTGGACCATGTGGGACCGGTGTCGAATTTTGGTATTTTTGGAAGAATGCTAGGGACTTCATTTCTAGGCTATGGGATTTGTTGTT
>NW_017670328.1:962856-967866 GCF_001879085.1 Nicotiana attenuata
AGGTGGTTCGGGGTGTTTTTACTCTTGGAATGGTAGCAGATTTTTCTGCAATTTTTGCCCAGATAATTTGTTCTTCGCGAGCGCGGCCTCAGGCTCGCGTTCGCAGTGCCCTGTAAACTTCCTCTTCCGCGTTCCCGGCCCTCTTTCCTGCGTTCGCGTAGCCCCTTCAAACCCTTCAACGCATTCGCATCTGCCTACTCGCGTTCGCGTAGGCCATTTGCCCAGGGTCCCAGCTTTCCTTCTTCGCGTTCGCGTGCTCTCAATCGCGAACGCGATTCCCCCAGTTCTTCTTCATCGCTAACGCGTCCTTGATGTCGCGATCGCGAAGGGTAAATCCCTTCAGTGATTTTTAAAAGTTCAAAACAGTAGCAGCACAGGATTTTCCTCATTTTTCCACACGAGCTCTTCTCCCTAACACTCCATAGACGAATTTTGAAGGCCTTTTCCTCCATAGCTTCTTAGGTAAGTGTTCTTAACTTCATCCTCTCTTAATTTCTTCATCTAATCACTAAATTCCTAGCCCTAAATCATGAAATCAAAGTAGAAATTAGGGGTTTTGGGTAGAGTTAGGGTTTTGAGAATTTTGGGTGATTCAACCTCAATTTGGGGTCGAATCTTAAAACAAATTATATATTTGAACTCGTGGGGTTATGGGTGATTGGGTTTTGGTCCGAGCCTCGTGTTTAGACCATGTGGGACCGGTGTCGGATTTTGGTATTTTTGGAAGAATGCTAGGGACTTCATTTCTAGGCTATGGGATTTTGTTTTTGAGTCTTTATTGATATTATTGAATTGATTATGCGTAGATATCGTTGTTTCGGAGTCGGATTGTAGAGGAAAGGCGGTATTGGAGAGTTGATTGCTATTCTTGGACCGAGGTAAGTGTTTGTTCTAACTTTGGTTAGAGGGAATAGGATTAGGATATTATTTGCTAATTGCTAAATAAAGAGTACGGTGTATAGGTATGGTGACGGTTATCTATACACCGGAGTCTAGCATGACCGTGGGTCTTAAATGTGTTTGAACCAGACTTTGTGAAACATCTTTCTTGCTTAATTGCTAAGTTTCCTATAATGTGAAGGGTTGAGGAGGAATTGCGATTGGTATGTTATTGGATCGTTGTCTCGAACTAGAATTTGATAATTGAGAAAGAGGTGATTAAAAGAGAAAGTGTTGTGACTTTTCCCTTGCCGGGACACGTAGTCTATTATTGTTGTTGCTCCCTTGCCGTGATATTTGGGCTGTTAGTTGTACCCTTGCCGGGTTAAATCGTTATGTTGTTGAATTCTCCCTAATGGGGCCTCCTTTAGAAAGATTATATGTATTATGAAATGGGATCGTGTGGCACGCCGACCACTTATATATTATGAAATGGGATCGTGTGGCACGCCGACCACTTATATATTATGAAATGGGATCGTGTGGCACACCGACCACTTATGAATTATGAAATGGGATCGTGTGGCACGCCGACCACTTATGAATTATGATATGGGATCGTGTGGCACGCCGTCCACTTATGAATTAAGAAATGGGATCGTGTGGCGCGCCGACCACTTATATATGAGCTATGGTATTGAGATAGTTTCGTCGTTATACCCGTTGATCGGTATTCACTGTATTTTCCCCGAGCATGCCCCTTACCCTTTTTAGTTGGTGTTCTCTGTTGTTATTTCCGTTGCCTTTGTATATATATATCTGTGTCACACCTCCTTTTTCCTACTACACCCCATGAAGGGTATAATAAAGGGGAGTTATTTCCAACTTGAAGTGACAATCGAAACGGGATTATTTAATTAAAATCAGAGTCGCCACTTGGGAGATTTATGGTGTCCCAAGTCACCGGTTGAATCCCGAATCGAGGAAATTATTGACTCTGTTAACAGTCCGCGATCCAGAAATCCGGGTAAGGAATTCTGTTAACCTGGGAGAAGGTGTTAGGCATTCCCGGGTTTCCGTGGTTCTAGCACGGTCGCTCAACTGTTGTATTTGATTTTATCTGATTTCAAAACATGTCCAAACTCATGTGCTTTTACTAGTGAACCGCTTTTATTATTTTTTATTTTTTTATAAGAATTGCAACGTCGTGAAAATGCATCTCGAACCACGTCACACCAGTGCACCCGTGATTGTTAACACATTTCGACTTCGTTGAGATTTGGATTTAGGTCACATAAATGTGCACCCGAATTTAGGAAAGTAATATTATTAGAATACGCGCCTAAAGCAACTACGCGTTATCATCTTTGGGGAAAACCGTGAAATTCGCTAAACGGCTCGTCCCGAAGTCTAATTATATTTTCACTATAATTAAAAGGGGCACGCATGTATGATTCTGTTCGGCGCGGCGCACCTCATTTCATTTAAGGATATCCTAAGCGAACTATGTTTTCTACTGGATCGTCTCTAAAAGCCCAATTACTTGAAAGACCCAAAAACCTACCAATTAATTATTAGCAAGCCAATTATCAAAACAGTTCATGAGCTCACGGGAACTCAGTCCTCACCAGAAAAACATCAGTAACATTGCTCTTTACATGAAACGACGTCAAGGTCCAAAAGTTCGAGCCCAAATCACATTCCCCGGGGCTGTCTGACCTGGGCCTGGACATGAGCCCAAATTCACAAACTAAAATGCTTCCGGACTCAAACATGGAGTCCTTTCAAGCCCAAACAGCATTCACGTGCCCTGGCAAGGCAGGGATTCGAAATTGAACCCAGACAGCGGTCAAGCAACAAATTAAATGACCCAAATCTCTTCGCAAATAACCTCCGATGTTAACAGTTGCAGAAGCAACACTTGGTCATGCTAACTCAAATTTAAACAAATTCAAATTCACGAAGTGAGGACATTACTGCTTATTAATTGAACTTTACAACAAGCTAACCTATGCAGAAACACGTAATGAACAACATATTAAAATGGCCTTCAACTACACTACGCATTTGATAGACAGTCTGATTAATACAAACTAGAGAAACTCAAGCAGTCCAATACAGTCCAAATTATTACAGTCAAGCATAATGAAAACATTGAAACAAAATTATGCTTCCACTTCATTTCATTTTCAGCTGAGGATCTACATGATATTGAGATTCAGGACATGTACCTGGAAATAGAATAGAAATGGAGGAGAAGAGGTCAGCTAAGGCAATAATGAGCAACAGCAATCGATAGACGAGTAACAACAGCCCAGAAAACAGAATCAGCCAGTCTAGAGGTAAATCAGTGATTCCAGAAACGTTTAAAAAAACCAGCATGACTGATGTGTCACCCAGAACAGCACCAAAATAACCCAAATAAGCTTGAAAATGAACACAGAACACCTCTGAAACTTCCAGCAGACAAAAATTCAACTCAAACTAGCTTAATTGAACTCAAAATCACTCGAAATCAGTCTTGTAAGCCTCTGAAACCTCAGCCATCAGATTGTGAACTAGAAAATGTGGATTGATTAACTAGAAATCAAAATTAACCTGAACAGTGTTTTTTGATTTTTTTTTTCAATGGATTTTTGGGGGAATTTTCAGAGCTGAAAAAAAAACTCCCTATGCAAGGCAAATGAATGCCTATTTATAGGTAAACTTAGGGTCCAATTTCAGATTTTCACTTTTCCCATTAGTCCCTATCTTAATTCTATTTTCTACCCCTTGTTTCTTGACTTGTTACACAAGTAACTACAACTATTTTGTTGAAATCTGTACTACAGTCCATTCTAGAAGGGTCTAAACCCATTACAATTCCTATTCTACCCTTACTTCACTTCAACAATTACCAAATCTGATTAAACTACCCTTTTCAATGCCCAAAATACCCTTTAACTATACTGTAATTACTATTAGCCTATTTCATATGCCCAAACACCCCTGAATTACTAACCTTGACTAACATCTACCAGCTATAACCAAGTTAGCCCAAAGTGAACTTAATGACTAATTAAGACTAATCAATGAAACTCAAACTATAACTTTTGACAGACAATCAAAATTAAACCAATTAAACTAACAACCATGTTTATTTAGTCAAACCCAGCATCCAATTTTAGTTATGCATCAACAGCTACTGATCAACTACTTGAACAAATATGGATCCAAAACACCAAATCAGACTATCAGCATCAAATTGTTATTATCAGAAGAAGAGCAAACATATCAACTTGAATCAAAACTAATCAGAAAATCCAATTAACTATCAGTTGGTTGCCTTAAACGGACATTTGAACACTTAAACTGGCAAATGTAAGATAAAATTCAAATAAGAATTAACCAAACTAAAACTCAAACTAATCACAGAAAACAACACAAAATTGACTAACAACTAACAAAACCAGAAACTCATGAGAATAAAGAAAAGAAATAATAAACTGAGAAGAGAAACTTACTGATTTTGGACTCTACAAGAACTACCCTTCGAAATTGGTTTCCAGTTAATATTATATGTCTATTCTGTCAAGAATAGGCCTATAATATTAACTAGAACTCAATCGCCTTTGAAAATTCCCAAAAGCCCAGGAACCCTAGATTTAATATTTGTGAATTTGCAATTGGATCTGAAGAAAAGCGGTTTGGGATTTGGGTTGGGGAAGATGAAGAGAGTATAGGGTATGAGTTTGAAGTGATTTGGGGCGGCGCCGCCATCGGAGGAACTTGTGGCGGCGCTAGGGTTTTGCAGATTCGAGGAACTCCGGTGCGATTTGAGAGGAACTGAGGTCGGAAGGGGAAAGAAGGGAGGGAGAGGGTGCTAGGGTGTTAAGCTGGTCAGGTTTAGGTGAGTTGGTGTTTTGGCCGGAAAATCTTCGATGGAATATTCGACGAGATTGGCTATGATTCGAGGGGAGCTGAGGGCATGGTTGGAAAGAGGGGGACGAGGGGAGTTAGTGGTGTATTTTTGGTGGTCGTTGGTATAACTGCCGTCATCGCCGCCGGCGGGTTTCGCCGGAGATTATGGGGGCGGTTGGAGTCTCTAGGGTTTGGGTTAGAGACGGATGAGGGGGGTTTGAGAGGGGGGGG
>NW_017670328.1:970382-981348 GCF_001879085.1 Nicotiana attenuata
TTTACCTCGTATTACTGTTTGGTGTTTCTGTTCCCTTCTTGTGAACCTTGCTTCTCCCTCACAACCATCTGATTATTCCACTGATTTTCATTGGTCCTTCATGTTTTACTCTCTTTTGACATGTCCCCACCTTGTTGTGCCATCTAACTGGGAAGCTGGTAGTTAGCTTTGACGTCCTTCTTTTGTTTTTGAATAGAACTGACACTAAAACATCTTATAGACAGACTTCAAGAGAATGAAATGCAATGACCTCGAAGGTTTTGAGGATAGAAAAACTCTGAAAACGAATGAGTTGTAATGAAGAGAAAAAGGACAGGACTTATCTGAGCGGAAAGGCTGGTTCCATTGATCGTGCCATGCATTTTGGATTCCAGCCTAGTCTGTCCAACCAATCAATTGTCAATTACCACATTTGTTGTCTCATACTTTCACGCCCGACTCTCGCCAAACCCAACCTTGCTTGTTTTGCCATGTTTCAAACACCTTTCAACCACAGACTTCTTTCATTTGCCCAACTGAAAAAACTCACTTTCGCCTTACGGTGCCCGTGAGGGTTTTCACCAAAAAGACTCTCTTATTTTAATATCTCTCAAACTCACCTCGTCTTACGGTACCCGTGAGGGTTTTCACCGATAAGACTCTCTCATTTTCATTTCTCTCAACTCACATCGCCCTATGGTGCCCGTGAGGGTTTTCACCGATAAGACTCTCTCATTTCATCATTTTCCTTCTGTCACCAGAGTGTTGTCTCCAACATGAGTCGCTTTACCTGCCCGTATTGACATTTCTTGAAATTGATCAGAAGGTCTTTCTTTGGACCATAATGTGGCTTTTGGATGGGTTTTAGAAATAAAGGTATAAAAGCTCAAAATAATTCAAATGTGGGTTCAACATTACAACTTTCGGAATCATATCTCTTGCAACAACCATAACTTCTGCCCCAGTTTCCTTCTTGGGGATTCTTGGGTTTTTCTTCTGTTATGACTGAACCTCAACGAGGCTGCCTACGTACCCTTTCGAAATCAAGTCAGACGCAGTTCAGGACATAAGATCGCTTCATCGTTGCGATGTTTCTTTTCTACTATTCTTCTTTTCTTTTTCCTTTCCTTCTTTTCTTTTCTTTGTTGTTTTTTTTCTTTTTTTTCTTCTTCTTTTTTTTCTGTTTTTTTTCTTCTTTTTTTTTTGTTTTTCTTTTCTTGATTTCCCCGTTCGATTCTCAAGTTTTGTTGTTGATTCCAAAAGAGGGATACGAAAGAAAATATAATAAGGCTCAAAGGGATAACAAAGGATAAAGTGTTTGGATAGCAGAACAAAATGCCTTCATCATTTCAATCTCAACACATGCCAAATACAATCAGGTACACAAACATAAAGAAATCATACATAATATCTCTTGACTGCATCAGAATTGATAGCCATTTCTACACATTTTCCTTCCACGTCCGTTAGATATAAAGCGCCATTGGACAAAACTCTGGTTACAACAAATGGCCCCTGCCAGTTTGGGGCGAACTTTCCTTTTGCCTCACCCCAATGAGGTAGGATACGTCTCAGCACCAACTGTCCTACTTCGAACCTTCGCGGACGCACTTTCTTGTTATATGCTCTTGCCATTCTCTGTTGGTACAATTGACCGTGACACACTGCTGCCAGTCGCTTCTCATCAATCAAACTTAGTTGTTCCAGGCGGGCTTTAACCCATTCATCATCATCAATCTCTGCCTCGGCGATGATTCGGAGGGACGGGATTTCAACCTCTGCGGGTATTACTGCTTCGGTTCCATACACTAATGAATAGGGAGTCGCTCCTACTAAAGTGCGGACAGTAGTGTGATAGCCTAACAAAGCAAAAGGTAGCTTTTCATGCCATTGCCTGGACCCTTCTACCATTTTCCGAAGTATTTTCTTGATATTCTTGTTAGCTGCTTCGACTGCCCCATTTGCCTTAGGACGGTATGGGGTGGAATTGCGGTGCATGATCTTAAACTGCTGACATGTCTCGGCCATCAAATGACTATTGAGATTGGCACCATTATCCGTGATGATTACCTTCGGGATCCCAAACCGGCATATGATATTTGAATGTACGAAATCGACAACTACTTTCTTAGTCACGGATTTGAAGGTTTTTGCCTCCACCCATTTAGTGAAATAATCAATAGCTACCAAAATGAATCTATGCCCATTTGAGGCTGTTGGCTCAATCGGACCAATACATCCATTCCCCAGGCAACGAACGACCATGGTGCTGACATTGTATGCAATTCAGATGGTGGAGAATGAATCAAATCTCCGTGTATCTGACATTGATGACATTTGCGCACGAAACTGATGCAATCCCGTTCCATAGTAAGCCAATAATAACTTGCTCGGAGGATCTTCTTTGCCAATATATATCCGCTCATATGAGGTCCACAAACTCCCGCATGTATCTCAGCCATGATAACTGTAGCCTGTTTGGCATCTATGCATCTCAATAACCCAAGATCTGGAGTTCTCTTGTACAACACTCCTCCACTGAAGAAAAATCCGCTTGACAAGCGCCGAATTGCTCTCTTTTGATCCCCTGTAGCTTGTGTCGGGTATACTCCCATTCGGAGATATTCTTTTATATCATGGAACCATGGCTCACCATCAAACTCTTCCTCCACCACATTACAATAGGCATGCTGATCTCGAACCTGAATCTGTAACGGATCCACGTAAGCCTTGTCCGGATGATGCAACATTGATGCCAAAGTGGCCAAAGCGTCGGCAACCTCATTGTGCATCCTTGGAATGTGTTTGAAATCTATCGATTGAAACCGTTGGCGAAGTTCATGCAAACACTGCCGGTATGGTATGAGCTTCAAGTCTCGTGTCTCCCACTCTCCCTGAATCTGGTGTACAAGAAAATCCGAGTCACCCATGACCAAGATTTCCTGGACACCCATGTCTATAGCCAATCTCAATCCCAGGATACATGCTTCGTACTCAGCCATGTTATTGGTGCAATAGAAACGAAGTTGAGCAGTGACAGGGTAGTGTTGCCCTGTCTCAGAAATCAGTACTGCTCCTATTCCGACACCCTTGGCATTGGCAGCTCCATCAAAGAACAGTTTCCATCCGGGCTTCTCGACCTGTTCTAATTCTTCGACATGCATTATCTCCTCGTCCGGGAAGTATGTTTTCAAAGGCTCATATTCATCATCAACGGGATTCTCAGCTAGATGATCAGCCAGCGCTTGTGCTTTCATTGCAGTCCGAGTCACGTAGACAATATCAAATTCCGTAAGCAGGATTTGCCATTTCGCTAGCCTCCCTGTGGGCATGGGCTTTTGAAAAATATACTTCAATGGGTCCAACCGAGAGATGAGATAGGTAGTATATGCTGACAAGTAATGTTTCAACTTTTGCGCTACCCAGGTTAAAGCACAACACGTCCTCTCGAGTTGAGTGTATTTTACCTCATATGATGTGAACTTCTTGCTGAGGTAGTAAATCGCCTGCTCTTTCCTTCCTGTGATGTCATGCTGCCCCAGTACACAACCAAAAGAATTGTCCAACACAGTCAGGTAAAGGATCAAGGGCCTTCCTGGCTCTGGCGGGACCAACACAGGTGGACTAGCCAAATACTTCTTAATCTTGTCAAATGCTGCTTGACATTCGTCTGTCCATCTGACCGCAGCATCTTTCTTTAGCAGCTTGAAAATGGGCTCACAAGTAGTTGTAAGCTGGGCAATGAACCTGCTGATGTAATTCAACCTGCCAAGCAAACTCATCACATCCTTCTTGTTCCTTGGTGGCGGTAGCTCCTGGATGGCTTTAATCTTAGACGGGTCTAATTCAATACCACGCCGACTCACCACAAATCCCAACAACTTCCCCGATGGGACTCCAAACGCACACTTTGCTGGATTAAGCTTGAGGTTGTACCTGCGGAGTCTCTGGAAGAATTTCCTCAAATCCCTAACATGGTCACATTGTTTCCTCGACTTTATGATCACGTCGTCCACATAGACCTCGATTTCCTGATGTATCATGTCATGGAACATGGTAGTCATTGCCCTCATATACGTTGCCCCTGCGTTCTTCAACCCAAATGGCATGACCCTGTAACAATACGTTCCCCAAGGCGTGATGAATGCCGTCTTTTCCGCATCCTCCTCATCCATCAAAATCTGGTGATAGCCCGCATAACAATCCACGAAGGAACCAATCTCATGTTTGGCACAATTGTCAATCAATATATGGATGTTTGGGAGTGGGAAGTTGTCCTTCGGGCTCGCCTTATTGAGATCACGGTAATCAACACATACTCTGGTCTTCCCATCTTTCTTTGGTACTGGCACCACATTAGCTAACCAGGTAGGATATCGAGTAACCCGTATGACCTTCGCCTCAAACTGCTTAGTAACCTCTTCCTTAATTTTCACACTGATATCTGTTTTGAATTTCCTCAACTTCTGCTTGACAGGGGGGCATTCCGAATAAATGGGCAATTTGTGGACCACCAGATCGGTACTTAAACCCGGCATATCATCATATGACCATGCGAAAACATCTTTGTACTCAAACAACAATTTAATTATCTCCTCCCTGAGCGGGGCTTCCAAATGGACACTTATTTTTGTTTCCCGAACATTTTCCTGATCCCCTAGATTGATTGCCTCTGTGTCATTCAAGTTAGGTTTGGGTTTTTCCTCAAATTGATTTAATTCTTTACTGATTTCTTCCAAAGCTTCCTCGTCATCGTATTCCCTCTCGCCATCACACTCAATTTCTTGTATTACTATTTCATATTGATTATCAAGACTAGGCCGGAGACTCCTCATGCATGACACATCATTGAAACCAGCATAAAAGGGACTGTACAAGAGAGAAAAGAAAACAAAATAAAGGCTATCAGGAATGAAGAGAGAAGGAAATTGCATTTCATTAAAATTGTAAGATAACAAGGTTTAACTCATCCAAATGGACGGAACATAGAAATCTGAATTACAACCCTGGAAATAATCCAGATTTAATACTCAAAGGAAAATTCAAAACTAACTACCACGACTCCTTCCGAGTTGGAAGAGGAGTAGCTTCCCAGTTATTGAGCTTGGCCTGAGACCCCACGAACTGCACATCAACTTTACTCGGACCTTCGCCTGATTCCACCATATTCACTTCATCGAACACCCTTTCAAACTTTTCGATCATCTCCTTGTCAGGTTCTATCACCATAGAATTTGGTAGTGCTGTTGCTGGGCGTCGTTTAGTACCAGGCCGGACGAAGGAACGGGAAAGGCGAGGAATAGGTTTTGGGAGGGTCCACACTCTCTTTTTCATCTTTTTGGCTCTCCTTATGTCAGCAGTAGTGGGTTTGAAACCTAGCCCGAAAGTGTCCAGATTTCCGGGAAGAGACACTGGCTGTATGATTCCCTGCAGTGAAGCACCCAACCCCTTTCCGGGCAAGAATCCATTCCTTATCATCTCTGAGGCTACCATAACAGATGCGGCAGCTATCTTGGGCATAGGAACACACTCCCCTTCCGGGATTTTATCAACTGGCACTGTGTCCATGACTTGGTACACCCACGGACCTTTGTCATTTTCAACTTCCTCGAAGGATGTAATAGCATTACAAGAATTGTCCTCTCCATGGACCACGATCTCCTGCCGATCCCATTCAAATTTGACCATTTGATGCAAAGTAGACGGTACTGCCTTTGCGGCATGAATCCAGGGCCGTCCCAATAAAAGATTGTAGGAAACACTGACATCGAGCACTTGAAACTCCATAGTGAATTCCACAGGTCCTATTGTTAGCTCCAACACAATATCTCCCACTGTGTCTTTCCCTCCGCCGTCAAATCCCCTTACACAGATACTATTTTTATGAATTCTTTCCCTGTCAACTTTCAACTTTTCTAGGGTGGAAAGAGGGCAAATGTTTGCACTAGACCCATTATCAATTAGCACCCGAGTTACCACGGAATCTTCACACTTCACTGTGAGGTAAAGAGCTCTATTATGTTCAGTTCCTTCCAATGGCAACTCATCATCAGAAAATGTTACCCTGTTCACCTCAAAAATTTTGTTTGCAATCTTCTCAAGATGATTCACAGTGATTTTATCTGGCACATGAGCTTCTTTTAGAATCTTCATCAATGCCCGACGGTGTTCATCCGAATGGATCAATAAGGACAATAATGAGATCTGTGCCGGGGTTTTTCTCAATTGTTCCACAATCGAATAGTCCTGAGCCTTCATCTTTTTCAGGAACTCTTCAGCTTCTTCTTCAGTAACAGCCCTCTTTATCGGTGCCGGATTGTCTTTAGCTGCTTTAACCTTTCTCAATTCCTCAGGGGCAAAGCACCTCCCTGATCTAGTCAACCCATGAGTTTCGCACACTTCTTCTTTAATTTCCTTTCCTTGGTACATCACAGTCACCCTGTCATAATTCCACGGGACGGCTTTCTCACTAACCACAGGCAACTGGGTCACCGGTTTAATGATAACTGGTTCTGTTCGAGCGCCTTTTACAACCAACACAGGCTTAACAACTGCTCCTGGTATTGTCACCTTAACAGGCTCTGGTTTTATTATCATCATTGGTTCACTGACTATCCGGTCCACTGCGACCAAGGCTTTCCCATCAACCAATTTCTCATTTGCTTTATTTTCACTTGCCTTAATCATCATCACAGTTTGTGACGGCTTCTTGTGTTCTCCCTTGTGCACTAACTCGATCATGTGAGCCTCATGATGAATTGGTAGCGGATTCTGCGTGATATTGGGAGTCTCCGGAGCCTGCACCTCAATTCTCCGTGTATCAATAAGTTCCTGAATGGCATTTTTTAGATGCCAACATTTCTCTGTGTCATGTCCAGGCGCTCCTGAGCAATACTCACAGTTTACTGAATGGTCCAGGTTCCTTGGGGGAGGGTTTGGTAATTTGGGTTCGATCGGGTTCAACATGCCCAACTGCTTTAATCTGTGGTACAGGCTAGTATAAGATTCGCCCAAGGGAGTAAAAGTCTTCTTCTTTTGCGACCTATCATTCTTAAATGCGGGATTGGGTTGGAAACCGGCTCCAGCGGCAGTTCTGTTGGTTCTTGGGGGTGGGTAAGCGTTTTGAGATGGGTAAGTATTTTGGGGAGTGGGCGCGCGCCATTGTGCACGGGTAGGAGGTTGGGGGTATGTCTGGGCATGATGGACGGAGAAATGGGGAGTAGGAGGTGGGTAGTAATGCTGTGGTGGGCCATATGGAGTGTGTGGGTAAGCTTGGGGGTGAGGGCGAGGTTGGTGATAATATGGTGACGGACTCCTGGACCAGACCCTTGATTCCACTACTGCCACTTCTTCTTTCTTCTTCTTTCCCAATACTCCTCCGGTGCCGCTTTGAATAGCCTGCGTAGTTGCTTTGAGTGCTGAATAGCTCATAATCTTGTTAGACTTGAGACCCTCTTCCACCATACTTCCCATCTTCACGACCTCATTGAAAGTTTTCCCTACTGCGGACACCAGATGACCATAGTAGGTTGGCTCCAAAGCCTGAAGGAAATAATCAACCATCTCATTCTCTTTCATCGGAGGATCAACTCTTGCTGCCTGTTCTCTCCAACGGAAACCGTAGTCTCTAAAGCTTTCTCCGGGCTTCTTCTCGATTTTGGTCAGTGACAGACGGTCCGGGACAATTTCGAGATTGTATTGAAAATGACATGCAAATGCTTGAGCCAGGTCGTCCCAGGTGTACCACCGAGCATGATCTTGTCGTGTGTACCACTCTAATGCTGCTCCACTTAAGCTTCGACTAAAGTAAGCCATTAATAGCTCATCATTTCCCCCAGCTCCCCTCATCTTGCTGCAGAATCCCCTCAGGTGGGCCACCGGATCACCATGGCCATCATATAAGTCGAACTTGGGTAACTTGAATCCTGCTGGCAACTGGACGTCAGGAAACAAGCACAAGTCCTTGTAGGCCACACTCACCTGACCTCCGAGACCCTGCATATTTCTGAATGACTGCTCTAAGCTCTTAACCTTTTGTATCATCTCCTCTTGCTCAAGGTTTTTGGGAGGCTTCTCTTCTTCAACTGAGAGATTAAAATGGGGAGCGTAAGAGCATGGTTCTGGGGGTTTGAAGGTGGGTTCAGGTGGGTAATAGTGGTTTTCATGGGTTTGGAACAGAGGTTCACTAAAGGATCTGTGTAATGCGGCGGGTGGAGGAGCCACGAATACTGGAGCAATTGGTGGTGGAGGACATGGAATTTGTTTGGGTGGTGGTGGTGGTGGTGTCTGAGAGGTGGTTCCGTAGTACTGCTGGTAAGTAGGGAAAGCAGGAGATGAGTTCACTGTGGGAGGATCTTGGGGTTGAGCTGGTGGTGGGGGGTAATTGGGGTTGGCAGGATAGACTGGTGGTGGATGTCCCTTCGACCAGGCCTGGTACATCTCGGCCATTTGTTGCTTTAGTTTATACATCTCTTCCCTCATTGTATTAACGTCCACTGCCTCCTCCTCTCTGGACGGGTCGACAATGCTTGCTTCTAAATCTTGATTGACCATGTTGGACTTGTCCTTGGAGCGGGTGTTGTAAGGATGGGTTGCCAGAATGCTAGTCAGCTTAATCACTTGCCTGGACTCATCAACAATGACTTTGTTAGCGGTTAGGGCATTAACAAATAGATAACCGCACATTGATGGGTGGATGCACCTAAGCAGTCAACCGTTTCTATTATGTCTCTGTTCATTCACATGCGTCATCCCGGCTTTCCATTTCTTTTTCTTACCAATTAGTTCTCACTCTTATCTTTTCCTTTTCACTTTGTTTTGCTCTCACTCTTTTGGTTCTCTTTCCTTTGGTTTTTCCCCTGTTTGTATCATTCCTTTCTGGTTTTCCCTTTTATTATTTAGAAACGGTCGAATCCTATGGAGATTGCCTACGTATCACGACCCTGCGTGAATCAGACCAAGCGTAGTTCGTAAAAAAATAAATGCAAAGTAGGAGCAGGATATTTTGGCAATTTCAATTTTATTGATAGCAAATTTGTCTATTACAAAGACTCAAAACAACTAACAGACTCTAAGAACTATAAACTCCATCATCCCTATTCTAATTCAAACAAAATACAGACTCAATCAACTGACTGTCTTTTAATGAAAAGGAGATACAGACTCTGGTAAAAAGAAATACGAACCCAAATGACCTAACTCCGTAAAAAAGGAAATACAGACTCGGATGACAAACTTTTGTTTTAGTGCAGACTCAAGGACAATTACGAATACATTAAAGCTCCTGGTGCCCGCGGGACATCATTCGGTCTCGCCGCGGGCCTATATGCAAGTTCCCCTTGAAGTCTGTGGTCGTTCATTATCTGCTTCACAAATATCATCACTGATGCCAAGAAGGTGGTACGGGTCATGTTCTCGCACATTTGACATTTCCTAGTAATGGAATGAGCAACGGTTAAGATTCTCTCTCGGATTCTTCCTTTCTCTTGAAGCAACCGCCCTATCTGTTGGGCCCTAGCCTCCAAAGTCCGCTCAGCCGCCTGGCTTTGTTCCCGGAGTTGTTGCAAGTCCATTTCTAACTGTGCCAATGCAATGTAACAATGTTCTCTTTCGACTTTGAATTCTTTTGCCTGTTTGATCATTCGGTTTTCTGTGGCAATGACCTTTTTCTTTAATCCTGTGACCTCATTGTCATATTCTTCTTTTAACTGATTAACCATGCCAGCCCGTTCTTCTGCAGTTTTAGCCTATTGCTTTCGGACCCCAGCTAATTCCTTTTCTGCCTTGTTGCGGTCAAAACTGTAGTCGTTCACCTTTTGCCTTAGATTTGCTATAAGCTTTGCATCTTTGGCACTCCTGACAGGATTATCGGCCTCTAACTTCATTTTTTGGATTTGGGCTCGCAAGGCTTCATTCTCTTTGGCCAATTATTTTTTCTCACCTTCATCAGCCGCGGCTTGCAAGCTATTTTCAAATCGGAGGTCTTGGACCTGTTTTTCCAATGCTCCTATGCGGCCCTATACTCATTTTCTTTAGTTAACCAAGCCCACTGTTCTCGTGATGATTCAACAAATTCCTGGATGTGAGGTCGTTTGGTCGGTCTTCCGAATGCAACGTCCCTTCTATACCAAGCCTGATAATCAGGTAACACTTCTCCTTTGGCTCGATCTCGAACACAAGTGGTTGCCGTCACATATTGACATTCGCTCCAGACTTGGCGGACCATTGCTTCAGGAAACTGGCCATCAGGGCCAATCTCAACCACTTGCAAACTAAGATCATCATCCTTGGGCACTATCTGGCATCTCCCCAGCTGCCTCAACACTCGATACGGTGCGTAAGGCTGAATGCTTCTAAGCCCCATCAGAAGGAAATGTGGTCGGGCTGCCGGCATATATACGATTTCATCAACGGGTAACCATCCCAGTGTCCACTCTATTTGGCTAGCAGTGAGAGACCGAAAATATGTTGTCCAACCCGTGACTCCTTCTGGCAATTCGGCCCCTTTAATCCTCGTATAAAACTCTTCTATGCATGTTTTTTCTGGAGACCCGTAGCTCAAAAACTGAGGGCGATGACACAGATGCTCGATCATCCACATTTGTAACAATTGACTGCACCCCTCGAAGAAAGCTTCCCCGGCCTTGCAGGCTGTAAGAGCACGGAAGATGTCGGCCAATATCATAGGTGCAAGTGTACCTTTGGCTTGAGTAATTAACGTGCTGACGACCCCAGCTATTTTTATGTCAATGTTCCCATCCTTCCTTGGAAATACTAAAAGCCCCAGGAAAGCCACCATAAAGGCGAAACGTCGATGCTCCTCCCACTTCTGGCGGTTTCCTTTGCTACATATCTTACTTTCGGGGTTGTTGAACCCCCCGATATGGCCATATCGATGATATATGAAGCTCAGAGTACAAAAGCCATTTGCCAGATCTGTGTTATGGACGGTTCAGACTATCTTCAAAGAATCTAGAAATCTGTGCAC
>NW_017670329.1:0-43477 GCF_001879085.1 Nicotiana attenuata
TTTCTTTTTATAATATATATATATATATATATATATATATATATATATATTTTTTTTTTCTGAATAACTAAACTTTTTATTTTTAAAAATAAAAACTACAATTATTTAAAAAAAACAATGAAATTCTGAATTGGCAGTTTTTTAATTTTGCGATTTAAGTTTTTTATTTTAAAATAATTTTAAAACTCCAACTTGAAACTACTCTCCAATTTGAGTGGACATCTTTTTTTTTTTAAATTTTTTGTTTTATATTATACAATATTTGATTTTATTATTTTATAGATATTTATATTCAAAGACAATAACCATTAACTAATTATTAATTAAATAACATATTGTTAACTACTTATGCCATGTGCCTTTTTTCTAGGCTGCCACTTGGCTTAAGGAGAGGGTTTTTCCTCTCCTTTTAATAATATATAGATATAGATTATATTAGCCCATAATATTTAATTGGATTAATATATTTAAAATATAATCGAAAACTTTTTTATTAAATTTAAATCCAATAAAATTTGTATGCTTACAAATGTCTCCTATTTCAAGACTAATCGAGGTATAAACTTGTCGAGCTTTTAAGAAGACTTGAAGTTCATAAATCGAGCAATTATTACACTTCATTTGTTTGACTTCTTATAAATGCTCAGTTGATCTCTTCACGTGTAGTTGTAACTTAAGAATCACGGAATTTGAAAAAGACGTGAGCCTTCTGTAAAATTTCACGTGACTTGACTCATTAATAAATCTTAGTGTTAGCTTTCTTTGATCAATTGTTTAATATTGATAAAGATAAGTCTTCCAATACACATAGGGGCTAGGGCAATTGTTTTGTATTCTACTTGGACTCCTCACAGATCCTACTAGAAGTTAAAGCTACGTTAGATATTACTTGAATAATAGCTTGTCCAACTCCGAATGGGTTGGGAAAATTTTTTACCGCCTCTAAGAATTTAATCCCCCACCCCCCCCTCCCCCCCCAGGAGTCCGGCTATTGCAATTATCCCACATCGGTAATAAACTTTCGGAAGCCGCCCTTAGGAATCTATATAAACCCCTTACTCTCATGTATTGAGCATCAATCATCCGTGTCTACAAGGTCCCGTGGATTCGTATCTTATCACCACTAGGAGGCAAGCCTAAGGTAATTTTCTTCTTCTGTGTATTCTTTTTCTTTTCTCCCCTTTTTGTTGGTCAAACAGAGAAGGGAAAGTTTTTATTCAAAGAGCTGATTGATGCATGAAGAAGGTGATCTTAGGATGTGAAGGGATGGGTATTCTATCCGAAAATCGGAAAGATTACTCTCTGGGTGTGAAGGAATAGATACTCATCCCCGCCCGAATACCGAAGAGATTACGGGTATGAAGGGATGAATACTTATTCCCGTCCAAAATCCGAAGGGACTTAGGGTGTGAAGGGATGGATACTCATCCCCACCCGAAAATCGAAGAGATTACACTCAGGGTGTGAATGAATGAATACTCTTCCCTGCCCAAAAAATCAGAGGGATTACATAGGGTGTGAAGGGATGGATAATCATTCTCGCCCGAAATCGTAGAGATTACTCTCAGGCGCAAAGGTTCATACGACATATAGAAGGGAAAATCCACGGCAACATATTGAAGGACAAAATCTCAACAACATATAGAAGGATCAACCCGCAACAAGGTCGGCTTAAGGTTGAAAGGGACTTGAATGTCCACCTTATGATTGGAAAATTACAGATCCTTTTAAAGGAAAACCCACGAAGAGGCCAATTTAAGGTGCAAAAGGACTTAAACGTCTACCTTAAATTGGAAAATTATAGTTCCTTTTAAGGACAGCGCGACGAGGCCAACTTAAGGTGCAAAGGGACTTAAACGTCCACCTTAAGATTGGAAAATTAGAAAGCTTCAACCCGAGGGCTTGGTGGACTTGACGGCTTCTGTGATGACCCAATTCCATCACAGGCCGTGATGACGCCAACACTATTGCTAGGCAAGCCAACACTGATCAAACTAGGGATTTCCTATTTAAATAAATTACTAAGTGGATAATAATTCTTCATTTGTTAAAAGATTAAGAAATTTAGCAATGAAACAAAGTTAAGCGGAAGCAACGAATACAAGTCGTATTCATGTATACAAAACCAAAATCATAACTCTAATAGTGTGTGTGCCAAGACCTGGTGTCACAAGTATGTGAGCAATCTAGTAAAATGTACAAAAGAACACTAGCCTACTGTCAAAAAGAAAATAGACAAAAAAATAAAGCATAAGAGAGACTCCAGCTGCTGCAGAACGGCTCAGAAGGCAGCTCACCGTGAAGTCTCGGGATGGGGATCAAATCTGCGCGCCGAACTGGTAGCCAGATGCACCTGCATCAAATCCTATATTATAAAGTATAGAAATGTAGCGTGTGTACATACAAATATGTACCCAGTAAGTATCTAGTCTAACCTCGAAGAAGTAGTGACGAGTGGTCGACTCTGACACTTACTAGGACCAACAATATAATAATGTGAAATTCTAATTAAGCATGATATATAGAGATAACAATAGAACTCAGAACAGGAAATAGCTGAACAATTCTTTCATCATATTCGAGAACCCAGAACACTTCCTTTATTTAAAACAAATGATCTCTCAAACGATGAATTTATACAAGCTATAAAAAGGACTTCCAGTTCTATTATCACACACAATTTTCACCGAGGACATTCAACTCGATCCAACATAAACGTAAACTATGCACTGCCGAGGGTCGAACAACGTGGACCATAAATGCATGATAACTAGGGATTTTGACGCATTTTATACACCTTCTTGCTTATGCTTTGATTAGAAATTCATACAATATAGTCTCAAAAAGGCTCACAAGTTGTACTTGATTGCAGGTTTGATCAACAAAAGGACAACATGTCAAAGATCAGCTCAAAAGGAGTGAAACTTGCACAAGTGCCAAGGACAAGACAAGCTCAGGCAAAACAGGCCCACTGCGGCCGCACACCACTTTGTGCGGTCCGCACTAGGAGATTCAGAGAGGTCGATTCCAAGGCAGAAAGGCAATGCTGCCGCACTGAGACCAATGAGGCCGCACTTGATTCTGTGCGGTCCACAGAGCCAAGATTCAGAGAATGCCAGTTTTGAGTTTTCAAGCCAATGCGGTCCGCGGTCCATTCTGTGCGAATCGCACTAGAAGCCTCCGCGACCACAGTAAATTCTCTGCAATCCGCGATGCCAAGGTTCAGAGAGCTGTTTTTTCAAGTCCAAAGCCCTAGTGCGGACCGCGGTCCATTTTGTGCGGTCCACACTAACCCCATAGGGACATTTTTGTCCAGAATGGTCAGCTTAGTATAAATAGCTTCTTTTTCATTTTAGGTTAAGCAAATAGTATCAAAACATAGTTGCGCTCGTGGGTTCGAAGTTTGTAGCCATTTTGGGCAATTTTATCTACATTTCATCATTGAAGCTTTGTGTTTATCTTAGTAATTAATTAATATGAGTTTATCTTCATCTATTTCTTGTTTTTCTTCTTTAATTATGAGTAGCTAGACCCATAAACTAGGGTTGTGGCTCAACCCTAGTGTGTGTAATTGAAGGGTCTTGTATTTGAGGGCCAATTTGACTATGGGTATTTGTTATTTGGGCCAATTTCATGGTTAATTTCTGAATTAGTGATTGCAAATACTTGTTTGTGTTGAGTTGACTTGAGCTCTTCTTGAGAGAGAGAGTGCCTAAGTCTCCGAAATTGGTCCAACAAGGAATTGGAGCGTACTCAAGAGATTGATAGCCCAATTAAAGGGTAAAACCTCGAGAGAGTAATACCCGACTTGAACCCTAGTTGCTTGTGCAAGTTTGCATACCCAATTGGTATTGAGAAAGTCAATTCGGGCAAAATCATTCGAACCACCGAGAGGTGTAGAGTGGGTAAAGTCGTGCAACGGTTATATCATATTCCCCAATTATGTCAAACGCGCCTTAGACTCAAGTACCCGTCAATTGACCACCTAGGCGAAGGTCACTACCCTAGTGCCTTTTTAACCTATTTGAACAACTCGTAGCATTATAATTCTTCGCATCATTTAGTTGCAATTACCATTTGTAGTTTGATAATAGTAGAAGTAAACAAAAAACCCCAAGAATGATTAGAAGTGTAATTTGGAATACATACGCAACTCTACACTAGATAGATACTCGATTCCAAATTCTAGCTCTCTGTGGATATTGATCCCGACCCTAAATCGGGTAAAAGCTGCTCCGACCCTCTCTCGCTACTTAATTAGTAGTGCGGAGTAGGCCGCGATCACTTTTTGGCGCCGTTGCCGGGGAGCTAACGGTTTTGGCTGTCTATCTAGATAGATTTGTGTTTTGTTCTTCTTTCCTTCTTTGTTACTAATTTGTTTGTGTCAATACATCAGGTACAAAATGGAATTAAATGCTAATGACCCTCTTGGAAACGTGAATGCAGGGGAGGAGGTAGATGACATTGGAGAGGAAGAGGTGCCTCTTGTACCTCAAGGACAACATAGAGGCCGCCAGGCCAATGCAAATGAGAACGTCCCGGACCCTCCTCCGCCACCTCCAAGAGTGGCCCCTAGAGTTCTTCCCAACCAAGGCTATGCGATTGCTATTGTTCCGCCCTGGATCCGGGCGGGCAATGCGAGTGCTATTGTTCATCCCCAAGCAAGTGGCCAGGTTGAAGTGTCAAACAGGGAAATCAAGAATATTCTGTGTAAAACAGTCAATGCAAATAGGACCGATTGGTCTAAGAAGCTGGATGATGCTCTATGGGCGTATAAGGCTGCTTACAAAACTCCGATTGGTATGTCTCTGTATCGGTTGGTATTCGGGAAAGCTTTCCATTTACCGGTTGAGTTAGAGCATAAGGCCATGTGGGCCCTGAAGAAGTTGAATCTTGATTGGGATGTGACTGCAAATCTTCGGGTGGAGCAACTTAATGAACTTGATGAATTCTGTTTCCATGCCTACTCCAGTTCGCCCTTGTACAAGGACAAGATGAAATACCTTCATGACAAATATTCTCATGACAAATAGAGTAGGTGATTTGGTGCTCTTGTTCAACTCTCGGTTACGGTTGTTTCCGCGAAAGCTAAAGTCAAAGTGGAGCGGACCATTTGAAGTAGTGTGTGTGACCTCGTTTGGTGCCCTTGATTTAAAGAACAAAAGTGGGGAAGTTTTTAGAGTAAATGGGCATAGGGTCAAGCATTATCTTGGAAAAATTGATGACAGCCACGTGGTGGCACTCCTTCATTTCAAATGATGTGATGGTAACTCGCGTCGTGCCGAGACGTTAAATCAGCGGTTCTTGGGAGGCAACCCATGTGTTTTTCTTCTTGTTTTATTTGATTTTCACTGTAGTGTAGGATTGATTTTTGGGCTAACTGGTTGTGAGATGTTACATGATTGTGTTGATGTAGTGCAGGACATAGTGGAAAAAATGAGCAGGTCTCTAAAGTTGTCAGTGCAGCCGCAGTCCATTCTGTGCGTACCGCACTGAAGAAAGAGAAAAAATACAACTCTCTGAAGTTTGCCACTGCGGCCGCACTACATTTTGTGTGGTCTGCAGTGGACCTCTGCGGCCGCAGTCCATTTTATGTGGACCGCAGAGCGTTGCCTTCTCAAGCTTTGAATCAAGTTGTGCAGTGCAGACCGCGGTCCATTTTGTGCGGTCCGCACTGGTTGACGAGACTGGGCCCCAGGTCCTTTTCTATAAATAGGGCCTGAGGCCCTCCTTTTACCCTTTTCGAACCCTTGAATCTCAGACCTCTAAAAGCACTGTTCATCACTCCCCTTTGCTAGTAATTAATTGTTTGGAACTGCTTAGCTTCGTTTCATTTCACATCTGGTACCATTATCTTTCTTTTAATTGTTCAAATTTGGTTAATTTCTTTTAATTTTTGTTTCTCTTACCTTCTTTTCTTCTTCCCGTATTTTCTTACATAGATTAGGTTAGGGTAGTTAATATTTTGATTAAAATAGACACAGGTAGTTAAATTCAATGGGTAAATATGTAGGGACACTAATTAGGTGAAAAATTGGACCCAAAAATCGAAAGACATGAACCCTAATTTAGTGCCACAACTGGCCACTCAGTGCGGACCGCGGTCGTTTTTGTGCGGTCTGTGGTGCCCTTGTGCGGTCCGCAGTACCATTTTGTGTGGACCGTATTGATGAAATTGTGATTGCTGAACCTCAGGCACTGCGGCCGCACTACATTTTGTGCGGTCCGCACTGCCTAGATACAGGGAGTGGGTACTCTAAACCCCACCTCTGTGCGGACCGCGGTTGACTTTGTGCGGTCCGCGGTGACCCTAGTGCGGTCGCACACCATTTTGTGCGGTCCGCACTGTGTGACTTCTGCAACATTTCTGCAATTCTTCTTGCCTGATTCTACTACTTTGTTCTTAACTGCTGCAACTGATACTAACAAGTCAATTGAATTGTGTTTGCAGACAATGGTGAAACAAAGAGGTAAACAACCGGGCAGAGGGGAATCCTCCCGGAGAGGGAAGCAGAAAATGATAAAACTGACTCCTCAAGCCCGGCAAAATATTAAAAGGACAAGAAAACTGATAAAAGCTGCTGATAGAGTTGCTTCCCACTCCTCGGGGAGTGAGTACGAGCCTTCCCGAGAGATATCTTCAGACTCAGTACCAACACACATCCCTGACTGGCCGGAGAGGTTCAGTCTAGGAGACACACCTCCAGCATCTCCCACTGCCTAAGCATCAGTGAAGATTTCTTCTAGGTCATCTGAGGGCTCAGGTGAAGGTAGTAAGGAATACTCCACCTCTCCCACAGCTTCATTATCCGCAAAGGGTGCAGTAGGTGCCGAGGAGGAAGTAGGGGGAGAAGAAGAATTAGGAGAAGGAGGTGAACCACAGGTGGGGGGCATTGCTAGAACGAGAAAGCCGAAGGTTTGGCAAGATTGATTTGTTAGTAAGGTGGCGTACCATAAATTCCGGGAATGGTGGCCGGTGAGGAAGTTGATCCCAGAGAGGAGCTTGGTAGATAAAGACTTGCTACCTCACAACCCCAATGTGAGGAGGCAGTTTAGGGAGAGAATTGGCTGGGAGTCTTTTTGAGTGATTGTGTAGATCCCAATGAGCACTTGGTCAAGGAATTCTACACCAACGTTGCCCACATAAAAAAGGGCACGAAGGTGACCAAGGTGCGAAACCTGAAGGTGTTATTTGATGGGAAGACTATAAATGACTACCTTGGCTTCGATGAGGAGGATGAGTCCCTATACATGGCAAAGATGGAAATGGGTGAAGAGGTACGTCCCTGGCTAGCACAATACCTGGCAATCCCAAGTACCACCCCCAACTGGTTGACTGATGGAGTCAAAATTCTGAGGCGTAGTTTAAACTTTGAAGCGAGGGGGTGGGAGACTTTTGTATGTAGCAGGTTGAACCCCACGACACATGACAACACCCTTCCTCTTCACCGGGATATTTTGGTGGCTTCGATCATGGCGGGGTACCCACTCAATGTGGGGAATGTGATGTCGAGGATTATCTCAATTGTGGGTGCGGAGCATGACAGAAACTATCCATTCCCCAGTTTCCTCATGATGCACTTCCGGGATTTGAAGGTGGAAAAGAGGCCCTTCGACATCAAAGTCAAAGCGAAGGCCCCTTTCTCCAGGTACAACATGCGGGGGGATGATAACCCCAAGAGCAAGAGTTTCAAGAGTACAATTACTACTCCAACTGGACAGTCTGAAGAGCTAGTTGTAGTAGTGACTCCAGCTGAGCCTGCCTCTACTTCCCACTGCTATGCCTCCTGGTCCATCCACCTCAGCTGCCCCGGAGATCCCATCTTCCCGGGCCCATCCCATTACTGTCCACCGGTAGAGCCAGGCACTTCTGAGTATCAACAACTGGATGAAGACTACCTCATCCAAGTTGTCCATCCTGACCACCACTGTCGAGGATCCGTCGGCACCTCCGCCAGCGCAGATTCCACAGTCGATAGAGGATTCTCTCAAGGAGATACTTGACAACCAAAAGAAAATCCTCGACACTCAGGCGGTGCTCACAAAGGCAGTTGATTCACATAGCAAGGCTCTCAAGGAGCGTGCGAGGGAGCACAAGAAGCTGAGGAAGACACGGGCCTCCAAGGAGTCCGTGAAGGAGCTGAGAGTGGATGTTGACAGATTGAAGGCAGATCACCTGCCTTTGGACTTATTGCTGCAGGACCCAGCACCAGCAGTTCATCCATAGCCGGAGCAGTCACAGAGACCTCCCAAGAGGAAGAGGATGATTCCTAGAGCTGATGATGCAGTCATCCAGCTGGCAGACCCACCGGAGGCTTCCTCCAATCAGCCACAGGATGCACTTCCAGAGCTTGTCCAGGTCCAGGCCCAGGTCCCAGCAGCAGGATATAAGGAACCGGTCTGAGGTTCCCGAGCACATTGAGGACCCTGGGACCACCCAGGAGCCCATGCAGACAGACAGGCCATATGGAGTTTTCTTATGTACTTATTCCTTTCTCTTTTTGGTGCTTTATTTAGACTAGTTGGCATTGGGGACAATGCCACCTTTCATTTGAGGGGGTAGGCCCTACATTTTGGATGACTATATATATTTGACATTTTTATGCTTTCTTGATTTTTCATCTTTGGGTTGTATATAATTTTAACATTTCGTACATTTATCGCACTTTTATTTTACTTTTTGTCTGTATATAAAGTTATGTTACATTGTATATATTCATCCCATCTATTGTATATTCAAATCCCCTATTGTATATATTCATTCTACTTTCCGCAAGTTTTTTTATTCTTAGCTTCTTATTTGAGATTCGTAGCTTCTTGTTTTCAATGTTTGAAATAAGCCTTTGGTTTTCTTAATGCCATGGTTCTTTCCAAAGGTGGAGTGTTGTGTGAACCGGGTGGCTCTTCCCAATGATGGATGGCGTGACAACCTTCTTAAGGGTTTGAGTCCGTTTTTCTTTTTGTTTTTAGTAGTTAATAGTTAAGGGTACCTCAAGCAAAACTTCACTTGGGCCTAGCACATTTTCCTTTGATCTTATGGTCAAAAATAATTTGTTGTGTTTAGGATGGTGAAAGTAGTGACCTTGAGACTCTTGTGTTGACCGATAATCATCAAGTGGTTTTTCGGGACCATTGTGTGCTCAAATCTTATCTAAGGTCGTTGTGGGCCCCCCGACTCTGTGTCTTTAGCAATCCCATAGCTTGTGTGGTGAGTAATCGTATTGCAAGTCCATGTCCCGAGCCATAGGTCTAGAACTTGCCCTGAATGTTTGTTGAGGCGAAATCCTAAGTGAATTTTGACTTGAGACATGATTATAGGCTCTCCTTGATCCAAATGATAGCTTGAACACTTCCATAGCCTACCAAAGATAAAATCCCTAGTCAACCCTTTTGAGCCTCAAACATTTTTCCTTCAAGAACCATGATACAAGCCTTTACTCGTTCTAAAAGATACCCTCTCTTGGCACCCGATCTTTCCTTAGCACATGGCAAAAGTATAAGTTTGGGGGGAGAGACGAGGATTGCAACAAAGTGGTAAAAAGGCACAAAATGAAGAAAAGGAAAGGCAATGAAAAAGAAAGAAAAGCAAAAAGAAAAAAAGAAAGTTCAGTGTGAAAAAGAATAAAAAGGGATTCAAAGAAAAGCAAAGAATGAAAGGTGTGGAAAGTTGAAAAAGGAGAAAAGGTTTGAAATGCATAAGAAAGAGTGACAGTGTGTCTCCCTAACCCCTTAGAAAGAAGGGAAATGAATCAAAGAGTCAAGTGAATGGATACCAGATGAATCAAAAGAAGTGCTTAAGGGAAGATGGAACCTACTTAGACCAAAACATTTCCTACCCTGAACCAAAAGCCTTCACAATGTCTTCACAAAAGCCCTATATGATCTTGAGTTGAATGAAGCTTACATTAGTGGATACTCACATAAGGGGCAAGCATATGGTTCTTAGAGCCGGACTTGTGGATTTTTATTGAGAGAGATGAGTGAATTCCCATTATCCTCGTTTTGAGTGCCACTATCTTAAAGGTGAGGATTGCTTAGGGAAAGTTGAGGATGTGTGAGTTTGGGTCCACAATGACCAAAGTAATAGAAAAGAGTTCTTTGATGTGTTGAGTCAATTCTTGATGCTCTTGTGTCGCACTTAATCCATGGTGTTTCAAGGAGTAAAAGTTGTTAATGATTCATTTGTATTGAGGGCAATTGTTAGTCCCAATTGATGCTAGATGAGGTTACTTTAGGACAACTAATAATTTCTTGGATGTTCCCTCAAGGGGTGGGTCTTATTTTGTTTGCTTGAGGACAAGCAAAAGCTTAAGTTTGGGGGAGTTGATAACTAGGGATTTTGACGCATTTTATACTCCTTCTTGCTTATGCTTTGATTAGAAATTCATACAAAATAGTCCCAAAAAGGCTCACAAGTTGTACTTGATTGCAGGTTTGATCAACAAAAGGACAAGATGTCAATGATCAGCTCAAAAGGAGTGAAACTTGCACAAGTGCCAAAGACAAGACAAGATCAGGCAGAACAGGCCCAGTGCGACCGCACACCACTTTGTGCGGTCCGCACTAGGAGATTCAAAGAGGTCGATTCCAAGGCAAAAAGGCAATGCAGCCGCACTAGGATTTGTACGGTCCTCACTGAGACCAATGCGGCCACACTTGATTCTCTACGGTCCGCAGAGCCAAGATTCAGAGAATGCCAGTTTTGAGTTTTCAAGCCAATGCGGTTCGCAGTCCATTCTATGTGGACCGCACTAGAAGCCTCCGCGGCCGCAGTCCATTCTCTGCGGTCCTCAATGCCGAGGTTCAGAGAGCTATTTTTTCAAGTCCAAAGCCCTAGTGCGGACCGCGGTCCATTTTGTGCGGCCCGCACTAACCCCGCAGGGACATTTTTTGTCTAGAATTGTCAGCTTAGTATAAATAGCTTCTTTTCCATTTTTAGGTTAAGCAGATAGTATCAGAACATAGCCGCGCTCGTGGGTTTGAAGTTTGTAGCCATTTTGGGAAATTTTATCTACATTTCATCATTGCATCTTTGTGTTTATCTTAGTAATTAATTAATATGAGTTTATCTTCATCTATTTCTTGTTTTTCTTCTTTAATTATGAGTAGCTAGACCCATAAGCTAGGGTTCTGGCTCAACCCTAGTGTGGGTAATTGATGAGTCTTGTATTTGAGGGCTAATTTGACTATGGGTGTTTGTTATTTGGGCCAATTTCATGGTTAATTTCTGAATTAGTGGTTGCAAACACTAGTTTGTGTTGAGTTGACTTGAGCTCTTCTTGAGAGAGAGAGCCTAAGTCTCCGAAATTGGTCCAACAAGGAATTGGGGCGTACTCAAAATATTGATAGCCCAATTAAAGGGTAAAACCTCGAGAGAGTAATACCCGACTTGAACCCTAGTTGCTTGTGCAAATTTGCATACCCAATTGGTCTTGAGAAAGTCAATTCGGGCAAAATCACTCGAACCACCGAGAGGTGTAGAGTGGGTAAAGTCGTGCAACGGTTATATCATATTCCCCAATTATGTCAAACGCGCCTTAGACTCAAGTACCTGTCAATTAACCACCTAGGCGAAAGTCACTACCCTAGTGCCTTTTTAACCTATTTGAACAACTCGTAGCATTATAATTCTTAGCATAATTTAGTTACAATTACCATTTGTACTTTGATAATAGTATAAGTAAACAAAAAACCCCAAAAATGATTAGAAGTGTAATTTGGAACACATACGCAACTCTACACTAGATAGATACTCGATTCCAAATTCTAGCTCTCCGTGGATATCGATTCCGACCCTAAATCGGGTAAAAGCTACTCCGACCGTCTCTTGCTACTTAATTAGTTGTGCGGAGTAGGCCGCGATCAATGCATCTATTTACCCTGCTCGCCAATCATACATGCGACGCGGTCAAGCATAAATTTAAGGAATTACCCCGCTCGCGGATCATACATGCGAAGCGGTTAAATATAAATTTATCGTTAAATAATAACCCTTTCTTGATTCTTTTAAAAATAAGGACAATTAAACTTGAAGCCTTTAAATCCTTGAAAATCCTCAACTTAATTCCATGTGTTAAAATTAGCAAATATAATCAAATACGGTGTCCATTTAGCATGGTGTAAACCTAAAACTACCTGGACATAATCAGGAATAGTAGATACGTACGGACTCTCGTCACTTCGTGCGTACGTAGCCCCCACAATTAATCATATATTAATTAAGTTCAGCTATGGGGAAATTTCCCTCTTACAAGGTTAGAAAAGAGACTTACCTCGTCTCAAAGCCTACTTACAAACTCACGAATGCGCTCAAACCCTCAGATCTGAGCCGAACAATCCAAAACTATTCAAATAGTGTATAAAATAATCAATATATGTTAAAAGTTTATATTCTAACTATTAAAGTGATTACCCAACCCAAAATACAAGATTTCTAACATTCATCCCCGGGCCCACGTGCCCGCATTCCAGAAATTTTCGAAGGAAATTGCTACCCACAACCTTAGGATCATAAATATATGATTTTCACTAAGTTTCATAATCATTTTCATGATAAAATCTCATTTTTATCAAAACCCTAGGTTTTCACCTAAACACATGATTTCTACCAATTTACATGTTATAATCTTCCCATAAACTATGTTTTTAACTCACATTGTGTAATGGAATTACTTATCTCAAAGTGTTGGTTAAATCCCCTCTCTAAGAGCTCCAAGAATCCCCCAACAATGGAATAGAATGAGTCAAAAACGCCTAAGTCCCGTATTAAATGAAGGTTCTGCCTTCTGCGATTTCCGCACCTGAGGAGGGATTTCCGTTTATGCGGGACCGCTTCTGCGGTCAAAGGTCCTCTTCTGCGGAGGAGCCTAAGGCTGGTTGGTTTCGATTCTGTGGGCGGGGTCCCACTTTTGCGGCCCCGCTTCTATGGCTAAAAGGTCGCTCCTGTGGCTCAAGCCGCTTCTGCGATCCCTGCGAACGGTGCGGTCCCTCTTGCACATCTGCGATGACTGGGCAGCCCATGCTGGATCGCTTCTGCATCCTTTGGCTCGCTTCTGTGAGCTTGCAACTGCGACTGGTCAAGCGCAGGGGCGATTATGACAGCAGCTGGAGCTTCAGCTCTTGCTCCAAATTTCCAACTTGGTCCGAGCCTCGTCCGAATGACGCTCGGGGCTCCCGAGGCCCCTCCCGAACATACCAACAAGTTTAGAATCATAAAACGAACTTGCTGGAACTCTCGGAACGCTCGAAACAACCTTAAAACTAAGAATCACACCCTAAAACCAATTGAATCAAACTTAAGAACTTCAAGTTCTTCAGTTTACTTGCAATGCGCCGAAACGTACTTATACTACTCGGAATGACACCAAAATTTGCGTGCAAGTCTTAAATAACCTTGCGGAACCATTCTAGGTCTCAGAATTCTGTTTGTACCTCGATATCACCAAAACCCGCTCCAAACCAAGTTTTAAAGAACTTCTAAAACCTTCAAAAATCAACTTTCGCTATTAGGCGCCAAATTGCTCCCGGGTCATCCAAAACCCGATTCGAACATACGCCTAAGTCCGAAATCATCATACAATCCTATTGGAACCGTCTAATCCCGATTACGAGGTTGTTTACTCAAAATGTTGATCGAAGTCAAACTTTCCTTTTAGGTTGACCTTAACGAAACAAGTGTTCCGATTTCAACACGAACTCTTTAAAATCCCGAACTAACCATCCCCGCAAGTCATAAATCAGTAGAAGCAAGTACGAGAATTCTTATTTAGGGGAACGGGGTTCTAGAAAGCAAAACGACCGGCCGGGTCGTTACATTCTCCATATTTTAAGCAAACATTCATCCTCGAACGGGTTTAGATTCATACATGAAGTGCTGAATAAGTGTGGATATCTTCTCCGCATGTCCTCATCATACTCCCAGGTCGCCTCCTCGACTGGTTGGCCCCTTCACTGAACCTTTACCGTGGAGATCTTTTTGGATCTCAACTAGCGTCCTGCCTAGCAACAATAGCAACTAGTTCGTCCTCATAACCCAAGCTCTCATCTAGCTGAATAGTGCTGAAGTCTAACACATGTGACAAGTCGGCGTGATATCTCTGGAGCATAGACACGTGAAAAACTGGATGAACCCCGACTGGTCGTTTTGCTTTCTAGAACCTCGTTCCCCTAAATAAGACTTCCCATACTTTCTTTTACTGACTTACGACTTGCGGGTATGGTTGGTTCGGGATTTGGAAGAGTTTGGGTTAAAATCGCAACACTTGGTTCCTTAAGGTTGGATTAAAAGGCCAAGTTTGACTTCAGTCAACATTTTGAGTAAATGACCTCAAAATCCGGATTTGAAGGTTCCAACATGTTTGTATGATGATTTTTGACTTAGGCGTATGTTTGGATCGGGTTTTGGATGACCCGGGAGCATTTTGATGCCTAATAGTGAAAGTTGATTCCTTAAGGATTTTGAAGTTCTTAAATATTCGGTTGGAGCGTGTTTTTGCGTTATCGAGGTCCGAACGGAATTCAGAGACCGAGAATAGTTCCGTATTGTCATTTAAGACTTGCACGCAAAATTTGGTGTCAATCCGAGTAGTATAAGTGTGTTTCGTCGCATTGGATGTGAATTGAAGAACTTGAAGTTCATAAGTTTGATTCAATTGGTTTTAGGGGTGATTCTTAGATTTAGCGTTGTTTCGGGTGTTTTGAGGGTTCGAGCGAGTCCATTTTATGATTTCAAACTTGTCGGTATGTTCGGGCGGGGTCCCAGGGGCCCCGAGCGTCAATCGGACGAGGCTCGAGTTGAGTTAGAAAAATTTGGAAAGAGCTGAAGCTACATGTTGGTGTCATAACCACACTTGCGGTTGGCCAACCGCAGGTGCGGACCGCAAAAATGGTCAACCCTTCGCTGGTGTGGCCTAAGGAGGAGGAGCCAGGAGTCGCAGATGTGGCTCCTCTTCCATAGAAGCGGGACTGCAGAAGCGTTCTCTAGACCGCAGATGATGTCCCAGTCAAGCCGGTCCCATTCCGCAAATGCGGACCATCCCTCGTAGAAGCAAGACCACAAATGCGGTCCCCTAACCTCAGGTGGGAAAATCCCTGAAGGCAGTTCATTCATTTAATACAGGAATGTGTCATTTTTGACATATTTCACTCCTTGTTTGGGCGATTTGGGAGCTTCCAAAGAGGGGATTTCGGCTTAGCATTGTGAGGTAAGTTATTTCTACATAATATGAGTTTAATACATAGTTTAAGGGTAGATTATACCTTGTAAATTAGTAAAAATTGTTGGTTTAGAGTAAGACCTAGGGTTTTGATAAAAACAAGATTTTACCACGAAATTTGTTATGAAATAAAGTAAAAATCATATAATCTTGATCCCTATGTTACGGGTAACAACTTCCCTCGAGAATTTCCTAAATCCGAGCACGTGGGCCCGGGGATAGATTTTAGGAAACTTGTATTTAGGGTTAGGAAATTACTTTAATAGTTAGAATATGAACTCTTGAGCTTGTATTGACTAGTTTTTACCCCGTTTGATTAGTTTTGGATCATTCGGCTCCGAATTGAGGGTTTGAGCGCATTCTTGATATTGGAAGTAAACTTTGGAGCAAGGTGAGTCTCCTTTCTAACCTCATAAGAGGGAATAAACCCTAGGTGAATTATATAAATGTATGTGATTGTATGTGGGGGCTACGTACGTTCGTGGTGACGAGAGTCCGTACGTAGCTAGTATTATGCTAATTGTCCGGGTAGTTTAGGACTCGTGTCATGCCATACTTGCAATTGCTGAGATCACTTAGGACATGTTAGGGATTGAAATAAATATAAACGAGTGTACGCACTTACTTGAGAACTTGTATGAATTTAATTGACTATAAATGCGCCTTTATGTGCCTTCTTGATAATAATTGCTTTATGTGGATCGGGCCAATCGCCTGGGCAGAAATAGATGTATCTATGGTTCGCGCCATTCGACCCTCTGGCAGTGCAAAATTATTATTATATTAGACCGGGCCATACGACCTTGGCATAATGTGCGCATGTTATTTATGTGGAATTCACCATGATTTACTCTGTTTAAATGCCTTGAAATGTAAGTTATTATATGACACGATTAAATCTGATATATATATATATATATATATATATATATATATATATATATATATATATATATATATATATATATATATATATTGTTGCTCCTTGTTCTGAGTATGTCATTATATACATGCCATCCATGCTTAGTGTAAACCTTATATATTATTGATATTGACCTTAGTAAGTGTCATGTCGACCCCTCATCACTACTTCTTCGAGGTTAGAGTGGATACTTGCTGGGTACATGTTGTTTATGTACTCATACTACGCTTCTATACTTAACTGTACAGGATCTGAGGCAGGTGCATCTGGTTACCCCTCCGGCGCGCGTTCCTGATTCCTGGTCGAGATCTCACGGTGAGCTGCCCCTTCTGAGCTGTTCAGCAGCATATCGGAGTTTCTCTTCTTTTTGTTTTATTATGTACTGTCTATTCTATTTCAGGCAGTAGGATAGTGGTATTCTTTTGTAAATTCTACTAGTTGCCCTAGTACTTGTGATACTAGTTCCTGGCACACACATTAGTAGACTATCATTTTTGGGTTGTATTTATATTGTTATGAAATTGTCAATTATTGACTGTTTTAAATAAAAGTCAAGGGAAATGTTGGGAATGTTTAATACAATAATTGAAAACTCGCTAGTTGTTAGGATTGGTTTGCCTAACCACGGTGTTGGGCGCCATCATGACCTAAAGTGGAATTTGGATCGTGACACTCTACCTTCCTCCTTAAGGCATCCGCAACAACATTTGCCTTGCCTGGATGATAAAGAATGGTGATGTCATAATCCTTCAGTAACTCAAGCCATCTATGCTTTCTCAAATCGAGATACCTTTGCTTGAACAAATGTTGTAAGCTGCGATGATTAGTGTAAACCTCACATGACACCCCATAAATATAATGCCTCCAGATCTTAAGAGCATGAACAATCGTGGCTAACTCTAGGTCGTGAACAGGGTAATTCTTCTCATGGATCTTCAGCTGACGCGAAGCATATGCAATAACTCGCCCCTCTTGCATCAATACACAACCCAAGCCAACACGTGAAGCGTCGCAATACACAATATACATCCCCGAATCGGAAGGCAACACTAGAGCCAGTGTTGTAGACAAAGTTGTCTTGAGCTTCTGAAAGCTTGCCTCACAAGCATCGGACCAACGGAACGGAGCACCCTTTTGGGTCAATCTAGTTAGAGGTGCTGCGATGGATGAAAAACCCTGCACAAACCAGCGATAATAACCTGCTAACCCCAGGAAAATCCTGATCTCAGTCACCAAAGTGGGACAAGGACAACTCTGAACTGCCTCAATCTTACTTAAAATCCACGTTAATACCCTCTTCGGATACAACATGCCCCAAGAATACCACATACTCTAGCCAAAACTCACACTTGGAGAACTTAGCATATAGCTTTTGTTCTCGCAATGTCTGAAGCACCATTCTTTAATGCTGCTCGTGCTCCCCTAGGCTACGTGAGTAAATCAAAATGTCATCAATGTAGACAATCACAAAGGAATCAATACAAGGCCTGAACACTCTCTTCATCAAATCCATAAACGCCGCTGGGGCAGTAGTCAAGCCGAAGGACATCACTAGGAACTCATATTGGCCATATCTAGTACGGAAAGCAGTCTTCGAAACATCCGAGTTTCGAATATTTATTTGATGGTACCCCGATCTCAAGCTTAGAAAAAACCCTAGTACCCTGCAACTAGTCAAACAAATCATCAATACGCGACAACGGGTACATGTTCTTGATGGTAACTTTGTTCAACTGGCAGTAATCAATGCACATCTGCACAGTCCCATCTTTCTTCTTCACAAATAACATTGGTGCACCCCAAGGCGATACACTTAGTTTGACAAACCCTTTTGCAACAACTCTTCAAACTGCTCCTTCAACTCCTTCAACTCTTTCAGAGCCATACGGTACGATGGCATAGATATAGGCTGGGTACCTGGAGCCAAATCAATACAGAAATAAATATCACGATCTGGTGGCATGACTAGAAGGTCAGTAGGAAGCACATCCGCAAATTCCCAGACTATTGGCACTGAATCAATCGTCGGAGACCCTACTATAGTGTCCCGAACATAATCTAGACAATCCAAACAACCCTTCTCGATCATATGTCGAGCCTTCTGAGAAGAGATGACCCGACTCACTGTACTAAGGGTGGAAACCTTCCATTCCAATCTCGGCAACTCTAGCATCGCTAAAGTAATAGTCTTGGCATGGCAGTCGAGGATAGCGTGATATGGAGATAACCATTCCATGCCTAGGATGACCTCAAAGTCGGTCATATCAAGTAGCAGAAGGTCCACTCTAGTCTCGTAACCACAGAATGTGACCACACGCGACCGGTAGATTCGATCCACAACCACAAAATCTCCTACAGGTGTGGACACATAAATAGGAGTACCCAAGGACTCACGAGGAATATCCAGGAAATGAGTAAACAGAGATGATACATATGAATAGGTAGATTTAGATCAAATAACACCAAAGCATCCTTACCGCTGACAAAAATAATACCTGTGATTACGGCATCTGAGGCCACTGCATCTGGTCTGGCTAGAAAAGCATAAAATCTAGCTGGAGTGCCGGCTGGATGGCCTCCACCTAACTGAACAATAGCTGGCTGACCTCCCCCTGCCTAGCCTCCTCCTCTAGGACGGCCCCTACCAGCCTGCTCCCACCTCTGGGTGGTCGGACGGCTGGTGCTGCAATTATGGGCTAATGACCCTGTTGTACAGCCTTGGCCCCAAGTATGGGACAGGTTCTTTTTATGTGACTCAGATCTCCACACTCTTAACAACCTCTCGGTACCATAGACTACTTTCCCGAAGTCTGACCCTGATGGCCTGAATACCCCCTAGAAAAACCCTGGATGGCTGGCGGCCGGTACGAATCTCTGGCATGGCACTGAAATAGGGTCGCGCTGGAGCACCCCGAGAAGGTGATGATGGTGCTGTATATGTGGGCCTGCTAGGATGACCCCTTCCAAACTGACCTATGCCCCTAGCCGGGGCACCTCTGAACTCTCTAGAGAAACGAGTCCTCTTTTCCTGCTGCATCTGCTCCCTGCCCTTCTGGCGGTAGCCCTCAATCCTCCGAGAAATCTCTACCACTAGCTGATAATCAGTACCCATCTCAACCTCCCGGGCCATACTAGCCCGAATAATGGGGTACAACCCCGCAACAAATCTCCGCACTCTCTCTGCGTCCATAGGAAGTATCATAAGTGCATGGCGAGAAAACTTAGAAAATCTCGCCTCATAATCGACATCTGACCCTCCTCGATCTGCTCAAACTGACACCGCAACTCTTCCCTCTGGGAGGGTGGAATATACCTATCCAAGAAAAGCCGCGTAAACTGGTCCTATGTTATGGGAGGAGAACCCACTGGCCTGTCGAGAAGATAAGATTGCCACAATCTGCGGGCCCTGCCCTCAAAGTAGAAAGTAGTGAAATCCACCACATGCGACTCTAATATCCTCATGTTGTGTAGTTTGTCCCTGCACCTATCGATGAAGTTGTTAGATCATATTTTAATGATGCAATTAATATGCATGTGCAGGAGTTCAAAGAAGTAAAAAGGAACTATTGGAACGGCTATGTCGACCAAGGAAGGAAATCATTCAGAAGGGAAGCTGCCTGAAATATTTACGATGTACAAGGAAAGAAACAGTACTACATCAGCAAATCAGGATTAGCTCCATGATTTTGGGAAATCAAATTTGCCATAATGGAATAAAGATTCAACGCAATCTGTGATTGACGAGCCGGATCAAATCATTGAAGAACTATTAAAGCTAGAAGATCCGGACAGCGGTCAAGAATGGAAGGTCCAACAATCAAGGAAGAATCCTGTCAAACCCGTTATCTGCCGAAGGAAAATGTCTGAAGAGAAGCAACAGATAGTTTTTTATTCTTGGAAAGAATCAACTCTTTCCAAAGATCAAAACCCTTGGGTTGACAAGCCTTTACCACTGATCCTTGTATAAATTCACAGTGTAACTCCATCCTTAGCATACTTTGATCAAACCAAAATAACTCTCTTCATTCTACTGCAAACAAGCATAGTAGCCTATATAGATCTGCTGTGTAACAAGTCAGGGATAGAAAGAGGGCATACAACTGGTGAGGCATTGTATCAAACGAGTGCTAGAGAAATTGAGCGACATACATCAAATCTGTACTCGAAAGAAAACTTATTCACTTGAAGAGAAATCCCTTGCAACCCAAGGGGACTGGATTAGGATTCACATTGAATCCGAACCAGTATAAAAATTTCTGGTGTCTTTAAATTTTTGCATTTACTTTCTGCTTATTACCTCGAATTACTATATCTGCAAGATTGCCATAATTAGTCGACTACTTAAGTTTTAAGTCAACTTGTTAACGATTAAATTTAATTATCTACAATTCACCCCCCCCTCTTGTACTTTCAATTGGTATCAGAGCAAGGCTCACACTTTGTTTTCTGCTTAACAACTTTTGAGAAAAAGATCAAGGCAAATCAGGTTATCATAGGAGCTCTCTTTCAGGAAGGAACTTCACAAGTAAGGCCACCTTACTTCAATGGACAACATTTTTCCAACTGGAAAATTCGAATGGAAATCTTCACCAAGGCATACGACGTCAAGGTGTGGAGAGTTATCAAGAAGGGAAACTATCCACTAGCTGATCCTGATGACATAGACTCATACACAAAAGAACAACTGGAAGCTGTCCAAATAAATCACAAGGCAAGAAATCTGCTTCACAATGCGTTAAGTGGTGAAGAATATAAGAAAATATCTAGCTGTGATACAGCCAAAGAGATGTGGGACAAACTTGAGGTTGCCTACGAAGGTACCAGCAAAGTAAAGGAAACTCACATCAATATGCTAGTTCACGACTATGAACTGTTCTCAATGAAGGAAGGAGAATCCATCGAAGAAATATTTTCCAGGTTCAGTAAGATAATCAACAACTTGAAAGCTTTTGGCAAACCTTACACCAATGGCGATCAAGTTAGGAAAATTCTCAGAAGTCTACCAACCACTTGGCAGACCAAAGTGGTCACCCTGGAATCTCAAGATCTTAACAAGTTATCATATGATGAACTTCGAGGAGAGCTCATTGCTTTTGAAAGAACACACCTGAAAAAGACAAATCAAGAGGAGAAAAAGAGAAGTGTTGCATTCAAAACTACTACTGAAGCGGCTGAAAATGAAATTGATGATCCTGAAGCCCTACAAGAAGAAATTGCTATGATGTCTAGAAACATGGATGGACTGATGAGAAGATATAGAAATACAAAGAAAGGGAGATTTCCACCAAGAAGATCTAGACAATACAACGAACAAGATAAGAATGATGGAAAATGCTACAAATGTGGAAAATTTGGACACATCCAAGCTGAGTGTCCAGAATTGAAAAGGAAGATCTCTAGAGGATTAAACAAAAACAAATCATTTGGAAGCTGGAGCGATGAGGATGACTCAGACCGTGAAGAAATAGCAAATCTCTGCTTCATGACAATCCTAGAAAATGAGATCAATAAAACTTCAGGATGCTGGACAGATGAAGATGATTCAGACGATGAAAACTGTTTTATGGCAAGAGGAGAAACTAGCGAGGTAAGATCTTATGACTGTGATAGATGTAATGAATTGCAAGACATTCTTGATTCCACCTAAAAAGAGTATCAAAAAATGATGAATGAGCTTAAGAGACTCACTATGGAAATCAAATACTGGAAACTCAAACATGAAGTATGTGAAATTGAAAAGGAAGTACTTCAAGAAGAGTTTGAGGAATTGCAAATGCAGCTTAACAGCTTGCGCAAATCCACCAGTCACAGTTCTGTTAGGTCAAACCAGACGACTTACAAGTCAACTGGAAAGGAACCAATCAGAACTAAATCGACCAGTCGGTCGGACCAGTTGACTTATAAGTCAACTGGAACGGAATCAACTAATCTCATGATAGCTAGTTCCAATGCTTATGAAAGACCTGAAAACAGGTCTGCGGCTAAATGTCACTACTGTAACAAAAGTGGGCATAAATATAGTGGTTGTCAATTTCGTAAACATCATATGTCTGGATGGGTTTGGAAACCTAAAAACTCTGAACCCAGTAACACTAACTCACCAGGACCCAAGAAAGCTTGGGTACCTAAAAGAAAGTAATTATTATGTATTGCAGGAACACCACAGAATAAGTCGCAAAGGAAAATGGTACCTAGATAGTGCATGTTCCAGTCACATGACAGGTGACAAAAATCTTTTTAAGGAGGTTACAAATATTGATGGAGGAAACGTCAAATTTGGAGATGATTCAGAGGCAAAATAGTTGGAACTGGAACTATTCCTTTCAACAACAACTGTGACATTACTGAGGTATATCTTGTTGATGGACTAAACTAGAACCTCCTCAATAATCATTTCTGGGCTGAAGGTGTGAGTACTGCGTGTCACATTCTCAACCGTTGTCTCATAAGGCCTATTCTGAAAAAGACTCCCTATGAACTCTGGAAAGGTACACGTCCAAATATCAGTTACTTTCATCCATTTGGAAGCAAGTGTTTCATTCATAACAATGGTAAGGATAATCTTGGAAAATTTGATCCAAGAAGTGATAAAGGTATCTTTCTTGGTTATTCATTAAATAGCAGATCTTTCAGAGTCTTTAATAAACGTACTTTATGTGTAGAAGAATCTGTTCATGTTATATTCGATGAAAATAATCCCTTGGTCGAGAAAGGCATTAATGCAGGTGACGAAGATCAAACTCAAGAAGTTCAGGACAAAGGAAAATCACATGAGTCAACTAATCCTGCAGAAGTGGTTGAGTCGACTGAACAAATTAGCAATAACACTCCAGAACAATGTACGGAGTCAACTACAAGCACTGTTCGACTAAATGAATGGAGAAATGAAACTGAATATCCACAGAAATATATCATAGGAGATCCAAACGAAGGAATGAAAACCAGGGCTGCCCTTAAAAAGAAAGCAAACATTGCTTTGATCTCTCAAATAGAGCCAAAAAAGGTAGAGGAAGCTTTGAAGGATTCAAGCTGGGTGAAAGCCATGCAAGAAGAACTAGATCAATTCAGCAAGAATCAAGTATGGAAGTTGATACCCCAACCTGAAAATGTATCCGTCATTGGAACAAAATGGGTGTTCAGGAACAAACTGAACGAAGAAGGACAAGTCATAAGGAACAACGCCAGATTAGTTGCTCAAGGCTACTCACAACAAGAAGGAGTCGACTATGATGAAACCTTTGCCCCAGTGGCTCGATTAGAGTCTATACGAATCATGTTAGCTTATGCATCATTTAAGGGATTCAGACTGTTTCAAATGGATGTCAAAAGCACTTTTTTGAATGGATTCATCGAAGAGGAAGTTTTTGTGAAAAAACCCCCAGGCTTTGAAGACTCAAAATTCCCTTATCATGTGTACAAGCTTACTAAGGCCCTATACGGACTGAAACAGGCTCCACGTGTTTGGTATGACAGGTTAAGTACCTTCCTTGTTGATCATGGGTTCACCAGAGGTAAACTTGATAATACTCTATTCATTAAACGATCAATAGAAGGTAATCTTATCATTCAAATTTATGTTGATGACATTATCTTTGGTAGTGCTAACTCTCTTATGTGCAAGGAATTTGCAAACCTCATGCAAAGCGAATTCGAAATGAGCATGATGGGTAAGCTCACATTTTTCCTTGGGCTTCAAATTCATCAATCTGAAGAAGGAACCTTCATCTGTTAAACTAAATATACAAAGGAGCTGATCCAAAAATTTGGCATGAGCAATGCAAAATCAATTGGCACTCCTATGAATCCGGCTACAAATTTGGATAAGGACGAACAGGGTACTCCTGTTGATGAAACAAAATACAGAGGAATGATTGGATCACTACTGTATCTGACCGCAAGTCGACCAGATATTATGTTCAGCGTTTGTAAATGTGCCAGGTTTCAGTCGGCTCCCAAGGAGTCACATCTAACTGCTGTAAAAAGAATTATTCGATATCTTATTGGCACAGTATCTTATGGATTATGGTATCCTCACTCTAACTCGTTTAAATTAGAAGGTTTCTCAGATGTAGATTTAGCAGGTGATAAAGAAGACCGGAAAAGCACGAGTGGCACTTGTCAATTACTAGGAAAGGCTTTAATATCCTGGAATTGTAAAAAGCAAGCATCAGTCGCCTTGTCCACTACTGAAGCTGAGTACATTGCCATTGGTCAATACTGTGCACAACTCCTGTGGATGTCACATCAATTGGGTGACTATGAACTTTCCTTCAAACCTATACAAATCTTTTGTGATAATTCTAGTGCAATTTGTCTCTCTAAAAATCCTGTGCATCATTCTAGAGCAAAGCATATAGACATTAAATATCATTTTATTAGAGATCATGTTCTTAAAGGTGACATAGAATTAGCTTTTGTTGGCACTTCTGCCCAATTAGCTGATATTTTTACTAAACCGTTGTTGGAAGAAAGATTTTGTTCTTTGAGAAAATTACTTGGCATCATTTGTTTTTGAAAAAACTCTTAGGACCAAAGTGTTATTTTTCAAAAACTTGTCAAAATTACTCCTTTTCATTGCATTAATTATGTAGTCGGTTTTTCCCTCTCTTTTTATTCTGTTTCCCATCAGTCTGCAGTCGAAGTTGGAAAGCCAATCATCACGTCGCTTCGACTGACACTCTTTCCTTTTCTATACTCAACCGTCAAATCTCTTCTCTTTAAGTTAAGCCTTTTTCGGTCCCTTTCATCTCTACCTTCTTTCTTCAATCTGTACCATCCCTCTCCTCTTCCATGGAAAAATCTTCCAAAAACCCCTCTGCTTCCACCAGAAAAAGTACCCGCTCAAAGGCAAAACCCTCTTCCGCACCTCCTGAGCAAGTAGATTTAGGGTCTGATTGTTCTGAGGGCTGTGCCTCTTCTCAAGGAGCATACTCTGAACACTCTCAACTGTTAGGAGAAAAAGCCTCTGGTATGGAGGATCCTCCTGCCTCTTCCACTCCAAAGAAATCGAAGTTCGATTTCTCTGCCTCACTCGATTCCAACCTAAATTTTTGGGACACCCCAAACAGGGGTTTCTTTATCTCTTTCAAGTACAAGCCCATCGCCCATGGAAGAGTTGTGGATCTTGATGATATAGATTCCCTCAACTGCATGGTAAAGGTTCTTTTCGTGTATCAAGGGTGGGAAAAATTTCTCTCTATTTCTCCGCCTAAAGTGTATGAACCCCTTGTCCGTATGTTTTATGCTAATCTTCGTTCTAGTAAACCTGATAGGCTTGAAACTCTTGTTCTTGGTAAACGCATTGTTCTTGATTGTGGTATGTTCGATTCTCTTTTCTTCTGTCGCTGCTCTGGTTTCCCTACCCTCTTCAAGAATGTCTGGCCTGAGAATTTTGAAATCACCTTTGACTAGGCTAAACAGTGTATTGCTGAAAATCCCTCTGAAACTCTTCCCAATCAATTAGGGCCTACTTATGTGAGCTTCGAAACTAGGGTTCTTGCCCACATTGTTGCAACCACTCTTCTCCCCGGAACTGGTTCCTTCTCAACCCTCTCTCAAAGGGACACCTTCTTTGTCTACTGTCACATCTCCAAACTCAAAATCAAGCTGTCCTCCTGGGTCATAAATTTTATGATTGAGAGTGCTGAAGATCCAACCAGTCTTCCTTTCTGTCTTCAAGTGCTACAACTCTAGAGCCTTCTCTAGTATGGGGTATGTGAATGTCAAGGGTGCCTGGGTTTAGAAGGGTGAAAGTGATGCAAAGCAAACTCCTGTGGAAACCAAGCCTTCGTCTGCTGTTCTGCCCTCTCCCATTCCTGCCAACCTAAGTGAAAAGCTCAGCTCCATTGACTCCCAACTCTTAGACATCAAGTCTCTTTTGTCCTCCACTCAGTCGACTGTGGATGCTATTCATGCTATTTCAAAGGAAACAGGGTCAGATGTGTCTAAAATCAGGGTAGCTGTGCAAAGGGTAAGGGAGAATGCAGTTAAAGCCTTCAAGGAGGTGCACGACAGGCTGGATGGAATGAGTATTGCTGCCAACACCAGCTTTGAACAGTTGAAGGAGGCGATTTGCAACACTCTTACTTACTTTCTGCGTCGCTGAGATGGATGTGTTTTTCAGACAATATTTTTTGCTTAAACCTTGTTTTGGCTGTGGTTGGGCTGTGCCCGTGGGTGTTTTTTTCTTCTTTTGCTTATGTGGATAATATTTTTGCAAAAACTTGCTGATCCCTCTTTGCTGATGTCAAAAACGGGGAGAATATATATATTCTGGATTGTTAATGGTTTATGTGCAGGTTCATGTCGACTATGCATACATAGGGTTCACATATGTATTCTTTATTTGTTATACAGGTTAAGTCGACTATGCTACATGCATAGACAGTACTTCTTATTCTTTGAACAGGTTATGTCAACTATGCTGCCCATGCATAGACAAGACTATATAGGTACAAGTCGACTGCACACATTGAGGGGGCGATCAAGTTCAATTGACTACACATATTGAGGGGGAGCCAAGTCGGCTAGTACTAAACAGGGAAGTCAACTGTTGTTTACATCCTTACATTTATGTATATTATTTTGCCATCATAAAAAAAGGGGAGATTGTTTGATCATATTTTATGATGCAATTATTATGCATGTGCAGGATTTCAAAGAAGTAAAAGGGAACTATTGGAACGGCTATGTCGAACAAGGAAGGAAATCATTCAGAAGGGAAGCTGCATGAAATACTTACGATGTACAAGGAAAGAAACAGTACTACATCAACAAATCAGGATTAGCTCCATGATTTTGGGAAATCAAATCTGCCATAATGGAATAAAGATTCAACGCAATCTATGATTGACGAGCCAGATCAAATCACTAAAGAACTATTAAAGCTATATGATCCGGACAACGGTCAATATTGGAAGGTCCAACAATCAAGGAAGAATCCTGTCAAACCCGTTATTTGCCGAAGGAAAAGGTCTGAAGAGAAGCAACGGATAGTTCTTTATTCTTGGAAAGAATCAACTCTTTCCAAGGATCAAAACCCTTGGGTTGACAAGCCTTCACCATTGATCCTTGTATAAATTCACAGTGTAACTCCATCCTTAGCATACTTTGATCAAACCAAAATAACTCTCTTCATTCTACTGCAAACAAGCATAGTAGCCTATATATATCTGTTGTGTAACAAGTTAGGGATAGAAAGAGGGCATACAACTGGTGAGGCATTGTATCAAACGAGTGCTAGAGAAACTGAGCAACATACATCAAATCTGTACTCGAAAGAAAACTTATTCACTTGAAGAGAAATCCCTTGCAACCCAAGGGGACTGGATTAGGATTCACATTGAATCCGAACCAGTATAAAAGTTCCTGGTGTCTTTAAATTTTTGCATTTACTTTCTGCTTATTACCTCAAATTACTAAATCTGCAAGATTGCCATATTTAGTCGACTACTTAAGTTTTAAGTCAACTTGTTAACGATTAAATTTAATTATCTACAATTCACCCCCCTCTTGTACTTTCAGAAGTCCTAGGGATCCTCATGCCACTCACCTCAAAAGACAGAAAGGTGTAGCCTAGTCATCTATCCAAAAGCATCTGCGGCTCGCCGGCCGCAGCTGGTCTAGGCTCAGGTACAACTGCTGCAATTGGCTGGGCTCCGCCAACGAGTAGTGTACCTGGAGTCTGATATACTACAGCTACATGCCCAAGAGCCTGAGCAGTAGGGGTCTGTGCTCACCCTCCCGCCTGAGATATGGCTGTGTCTGCTGGGCATAAATTAGCCTGGCTCATATAATACATGAATCGCAACATATGGCCCATGACCTCTTGGAAGCCCGGTGTTGACATGAAATCAACCGGGGTTGGCTCTATTGTGGGCACCTTTCCCTGCTCCTCAATAATGGAATCCTCTACTGGATTCGCTGGTGGTGCAACTGAGGCAACTCTAGGATATCCTCGTCCCCTACCATGGGCTGGTGCCCTCCCCCAGCCTCTACCTCGGCCTCTAGCAACGGGGGAGCAGCTCCTCCCGGGTCCGGAATATCTACTATGCACGTTCTCACCATCTGTGAGAGAATAAGAGAGAGACTTTAGTGTACCATCAATTGCACGATAGAAGATGAATAAAGAGTAGTTTCCTCACACCCCATAAACTCTCGAAGATAAGTACAAACGTCTCCGTACCGGTTTGCAAGAATTAGGTACGTCTTCCGATGACTTGTGAGACCTACGTGAACTTAGTGGTCTAATACCATGTTGTCACGACCCAATTCCATCATAGGTCGTGATGGCGCCAAACACCATTGCTAGGCAAGCCAACACTGATCAAGCTAGTGATTTCCCATTTCAATAAATTACTAAGTGGATAATAATTCTTCATTTGTTAAAAGATTAAGAAATTTACCAATGAAACAAAGTTAAACAGAAGCAACGAATACAAGCCGTAATCATGTATACAAAACCAAAATCATAAGTCTACTAGTGTGTGTGTGCCAAGAACTGGTGTCACAAGTATGTGGGCAATTTAGTAGAATGTACAAAAGAACACTAGCCTACTGTCTGAAAGAAAAAAGACAGAAAAATAAAGCATAAGAGAGACTCCAGCTGCTGTAGAACGACTCATAAGGCAGCTCATCGTGAAGTCCCAGGATGGGGATCAAATCTGCACGCCAGACTGGTGGCCAGATGCACCTGCCTCAAATCCTGTACAATTAAGTACATAAGAGTAGTGTGAGTACATAAAAATATGTACCTAGTATGTATCTAGTTTAAGCTCGAAGAAGTAGTGACGAGGGGTCGATTCCGATACTTACTAGGGCCAACAATATAATAATGTGAAATTCTAATTAAGCATGATATATAGAGATAACAATAGAATTCAGAACAGAAAATAGCTGAAAAAATTCTTTCATCATATTCAAGAACATAGAACACTTCATTTAAAACAAATGATCTCTCAAACGATGAATTTATACAAGTTATAAAAAGGACTTCCACTTCTATTATCACACACAATTTCCACAATCAGCCGATCTGGAATCATAGTATATCTTGGTCAGCCGATCCACAATCACCCAAATAGCATCGTACTTTCTCAAAGAACGTGGAAGTCCAACTACAAAGTCCATGGTGATCCGCTTCCACTTCCAGTCTGGGATCTCTAACCTGTGCAACAATCCACCCGGTCTCTGATGTTCATACTTAACCTGCTGGTTGAGAAACTTGGCCACAAACCCAACTATATCCTTCTTCATCCTCCTCCACCAATAGTGCTGCCTCAAATCCTGGTACATCTTTGCGGCGCCTGGATGAATGGAGTACAGCGAGCTATGAGCCTCCTCAAGAATCAACTCCCGAAGCCCATCCACATCGGGCACACAGATCCGGCCCTGCATCCTCATCACGCCATCATCACCAATAGTCACATCTCTAGAATCACCTCGCCGAACCCTGTCCTGAAGAACTAGAAGGTGGGGATCATCATACTGCCGCTCCCTAATGCGGTCATAAAGAGAAGACCGAGCAACCACATAAGCTAATACCCGGCTAGGTTCTGAAATATCCAATCTCACGAACTGACTAGATAAGGCCTGAACATCCCAGGGTAAGGGCCTCTGAGCTGCTGGAAGATATGCTAAACTACCCAAACTCTTCGCCCGACGAATCAAGGCATCGGCCACTACATTGGCCTTCCCCGGGTGGTACAATATAGTGTGGTCATAATCCTTAAGCAGCTTTAACCACCTCCTCTAACGCAAATTATGGTCCTTCTGCTTGAACAGATGCTGCAAACTGTGGTGATCGGTGTAGATATCAAAAGGATCACCGTACAAATAATGACGCTAGATCTTCAAGACATGAACAATAGCAGCTAACTCGAGATCATGGACAGGATAATTCTTCTCATGCACCTTCAGCTGTCTGTATGCGTAGGCAATCACCCTACCGTCCTGCACCAATACCACTCCAAGGCCAATCCTTGAGGCATCATAATAGACAGTGTAAGACATCGAACCTGCAGGCAATATTAATACTGGGGATGTAGTCAAAGTTGTCTTGAGCTTCTGAAAGCTCTCCTCACACTCCTCGGTCCACCTGAATGGAGTGCCCTTCTGGGTCAGCATGGTCATTAGTGCTGCAATATAGGAAAATCCCTCAACAAATCGACGGTAATAACCCGCCAAACCAAGAAAAATACGAATCTTTGTAGCTTAGGATGGTCTGGGCCAACTCTGCACTGCTTCCAATTTCTTCGGATCCACCTTGATCCCTTCACACGATACTACGTGGCCCAAGAATGCCACGGAATCCAATTCAGAACTCACATTTCGAGAACTTCACATATAATTTCTTTTCTCTCAATGTCTGAAGCACTGTCCTCAAGTGCTGTTCATGATCTTCCCGACTCCAGGAGTACACCTGAATATCATCAATAAAGATAATGGCAAACAAGTCAAGATATGGACGGAATACACTGTGCATCAAATGCATAAATGCTGCTGGGGCATTGGTCAGCCCAAATGACATAACAAGGAACTCATAATGACCATACTGAGTGCTGAAGGCAATCTTCGGGATATCTGGCAACCGAATCTTCAACTGATGATAACCTGAACGCAAGTTAATCTTAGAAAACACTCGAGCACCCTGTATCTGATCAAACAGGTCATCAATACGAGGCAAAGGATACCGGTTCTTCACTGTAACTTTGTTCAAATGGCAATAATCAATGAACATACGCATAGAACCATCCTTTTTCTTCACGAACAAGACAGGAGCACCCCAAGGTGGCACACTAGGCTGAATAAAGCCCTTATCAAGCAATTCCTATAACTGTTCCTTGAACTCCTTCAACTTAGGAGGGGCCATACGATAAGGAGGAATAGAGATGGGCTGAGTGCCCGGCAACAAATCAATGCCAAAATCAATATCTCTGTCGAGCGGCATGCCCGGAAGATCAGCTGGGAATACATCAGGAAAATCCCGCACTACTGGAACTGAATGAACTGTAGGGGTATCAATACCGACATCTCTCACATAAGCTAGATATGCGTCACACCCCTTCTCCACAATTTGTTGAGCTTTAAGAAATGAGATAACTCTACTGGGAGTGTAATCTAAAGTACCTCTCCACTCTACTCGTGGTAAACTCGGCATAGCCAGCATCACGGTCTTGGAATGACAATCAAGAAGAGCATAATGGGGCGACAAAGTCCATACCCAAGATAACATTACAATCTACCATGCTGAGTAATAATAAATCGGCTCTGGTCTCAAAACAACTAAGCATAATAAAAAGGGACCAATATACGCGGTCCACAAAAAGAGAATCTCCCACAAGAGTGGAAACATAATCAGGAGAGCTCAAAGAATCCCAAGATATCCCCAAATGTTGAGCAAAATAAGAAGACACATATGAATACGTAGAGCCTTGGTGAAATAATATTGATGCATCCCTATGACAGATAAAGGCGATATCTCTAATGACTGAGTCTGAAACGACGACCTCTGTGCAGGCTGGAAGGGCATATCTGGCCTGGTCTCCCCCTCTAGGGCGACCTCGACCTCCCCGACCTCCACCTCGGGCTGACTGAGGAGGTGGAGCGGCAACTGGGGTTGGGATAATGGCCGGAGGACCCGGTAGAGGACCCGAGGGCTGATAAGTCTATGGAGGTGCGTCCCTCCTGGATCTAGGTCAATCTCTAACCATGTGATGAGCGTCACCACACTTAAATCAACCCCTCGAAGGACACGACGTCTGAGACTGACTCGGACGTGGCCTGCTGGTGTGGTCGTAGTATCACCTCGAGCAGGAGGCATACTAGATACTGGCGGTGCATAATAGGGCTCCTGAGGTCTAGGAGGAGCTGGAAGACCACTAGCTGCTAGCAGAGCTAAATGAATAGGGCGACTCACAAAAGCCCTACCATAGCGTGCTGTTGGTGCATGGGCTCCTAAATAATGACCAAGCTCATGAGACCTCTTGGCCTCTCTCTCCTCTCTGTCCCGGGCAAGCATGCCGTCCACTCTCCTGGCAATACTAACTGTCTGCTGAGAAGTAGTGTCCATCTTCAACTCCCTAGCCATACTGGTCCGAATACTAGGGTGGAGTCCCTCGATGAAGCGACGAACCCTATCTCTGATGGGGGCAACCCAAGCTGGTGCATGACAAGCTAACTCACTAAAACGGACTGTGTACTCCGACACAGTCATAGCACCCTGGCGCAGCTGCTCAAACTCTGCGCGCCAAGCATCCCTAAGGTTTTGAGGGACATACTCACGCAAAAACATCTCTAAAAATTGAGTCCAAGTGAGTGAGGCCATCTCAACCGGACTACTCAACTCATAGGCATGCCACCGATAATATGTCGCTCCCCTCAGCTGGAAAGCGGTGAAGGAAACTCCACTCGTCTCCACAATGCCCATAGTGCGGAGAATACGATGAGACTCGTAAAGAAAACCCAGAGCGTCATCTAAAGCTAGTCCGCTGAAGGTAGGTGGGTGGTACTTCTTGTACCTCTCAAGTCTGAGCTGCTCTGCATTAGAAGCAGCTACCCTAGTCCCATGCTGAACCGGAACCACTGGGGGCATAGAAATATACTCTAGGGCCTGATCAACCTGAACCTTTTGCTCAGGAATGCGGGCTGCGGGAGTCTGTTCCCCTCCCCCGGCCCGAGATGTAGCGGGAGCTATAGAAAGTAGTCCAGCCTGATCTAAAGTGCCGAACATGCTCAGGAACTGAGCTAAAGTCTCCTGGAGGGCTGGAGTGGAAATAGGAATCTCCGGTGCCGGCCCTCCAGCTAGAGCTGCTGGGGGCTCCTCTATTGCAGCTCTCGTAGGTGCTCAGGCTGCACCGCGTGGTCGTCTTTTACCCCGACCCCGGCCTCTAGCAGCTCTGGACGGGGGGGCTCGGGTGCCTGGTCATCGATCCTCCCAGTACGGGTCCTCACCATCTATAAGAAAGAATAGAATAGAATTTTAGTATTTTTGATGTCAATTACTCGCACGACAAGAAAATCAAAGAATTATGATTATTCTAAACAGTTACATAGCCTCCCAAAGATAAGTACGGACATTTTCGCACCGATCTGCAAGACTCTAATAAATCGACTTGTGACTCACGATTCTTATGAACCAAGGGCTCTGATAGCAACTTGTCACGACCCAATTTAACCCCTCCAAAGATGTCGTGATGGCACCTAGTCTTTACGACTAGGTAAGCCTAATATTACAAAAAATTTAAAGAAAACACTGCTATAAAAATTGAAACTGCATATTGTAATTAACAAGGATAGAGCCTCTCGGTGTATATAAAATAATCTCCAAGAACCGGAATATCACTAAGTCACAAGATACTATAATCTATGTAGCTCTATACAAAAGTCTGAAGATAAACAAAAAGAAATATCTAGGAGGGAATAGAAGGGGACTCCGAGGATCTGCAGACGGGGGCAGAAATACCTTGAAGTCTCCCGGAATCAGCAAGCACGCACTAACCTCGAGGCTCATAGCTCGTACCTGGATCTGCACCCGAAAATATGTGCAGAAAAGGGCATGAGTACACCACAATGGTACCCTGTAAGTGCCAAGCCTAACCTCGGTCAAGTAGTGACGAGGTTAGGTTAGGGCCCTACTGGAGTATATACAATAAATTAAACATTAAAATATATAAATAGAGTTTACGATAAAACAATTAAAGAAATGCACAAATTTTAACAGTTAAGGGAGACCTCGGCTCAGAACAAGGTAAACACAACAGGAAATTCTCCCGGGATACCGTTACGTAGGTTCTGAAATGATTATGCAGTACAGAGGGATCTCCCGGAATACGTTCGTAGTCCCAAAATAAATTGCAGTGCTGGATGATCTCCCGGAATACGTCCGTAGTCCTAAAACAAATATGTAGTGCAAAGGGATCTCCCGGAATTCGTCCGTAGTCCCAAAATAAATATGTAGTGTTGGGGGATCTCGCGAAATACGTCCGTAGTCCCAAAATAAATATGCAGTGCTGGGGGATCTCCCAGAATACGTCCGTAGTCTAGGGGATCTCCCGGAATACATCCGCAGTCCCAAAATAAATATGTAGTGTTGGGGGATCTCCCAGAATACGTCTGTAGTCCCATAATAAATATGCAGTGCTGGGGGATCTCCCAGACGTCCCAAGTAAATATGCACCTCAAGATAATAATGGCAGGCACAAAATCAAATTATGCAGTTTAGACTAAACACAAATGAGGGAAAAAGGGGTCCACCTAAGCATGTCGCACATAAATCAAATATGCAGTTAATACACGTAGGCATGCTTTTCTAATCTAATCTCAGCAATTAAACATAGTAGTTTAATCTAATAAGGGACAAAAATTTATGATTAAGGAGGAAAAATGGGATTTTTACAACAATAACACGTGTACGTACTCGTCACCTCACGTACACAACACTCACACATCAAGTAATACCAAACATCCTAAGGGGAAATTCCCCAACACAAGATTAGGCAAGCCACTTACCTCGAACCACTCAAATCAACCCGATATCACGCTATTGCCATGAGTATCCGACTCTGAATGGCCCAAATCTAATCAAACCAATGGCATATGTAAATATAACTACAAGTAACTAATTTAACTAATGAAATCAAGCTAGGGTAAGAAAATAGGAAAACGCCCAAAAATCCTCCCTGGGCCCACATCTCGAAATCGGGTAAAAGTGATCAATTACACCCATTCACTCACGAGATCACTCGTCCAAAAATTATTCAATTCCGACGCCTAAAACCCGATAAAAACCCAAAAATTCGATTGGGGAACTTTTCCCCCAAATTTCCCCTTTTCCACTCAAATTCCTTGGTTAGATTGAGAAAATTACTATAGATTGATGAAATATAAACGAAATAGGCTTAGGAATCATTACCCACTGATTTCCTCATCAAAATCCTCACAAAATCGCCTCCTCCCGAGCTCCAAAACTCCCAAAATTTAAAATGGGATAAAACCCTCGACTTGGCCCTTTTTCTGCCAAAGATCTCGCTTTTGCGAGAGGGCCACCGCATCTGCGGTCCCACACCTGCAGAAAAATCATCGCAGGTGCGGAAGTCACTTATCCCGGCTGGGGCCGCTTTTGCGGTCACTGGGCCGCATTTGCGATTCCGCTTCTGCGGTCCCCCAGCCGCACCTGCGGTCGTTGTTGTCTAGCTCCTTTTCTGCTTCTGTGGCTACCCAACCGCTTCTGCAGCACCGCACTTGTGGTCCAAAATCCGCAGGTGCGAAAACAACTGATTCGGCAACTTCAGAAAATGCCTAAGTCCCAAATCAAATCCGTTAAACATCTGAAACACACCCAAGGCCCCTGGGACCTCAACCAAACATACCAACCAATCCTAAAATATCATACAAACTTATTCGAGTCCTCAAATCACATCAAAAAATGCTAAAACTATGAATCACCCTCCAATCAAAACCTAATGAACTTTTAATTTCCAAAATTCTACAACCGATGCCGAAATCAACCAAACCACGTCCGATTGACCCCAAATATTGCACATAAGTCATATTCATCACTACGGACCTACTCCAACTTCCGTAATCAGATTCTAATTCTAAGACTTAAACTCTCATTTAGGGACTAAGTGTCCCAAAATACTCTGAAACTCAAGATGACCATCCCGGCAAATCACAATAGCAGAAAAAGATACGGGGAAAGTAGTTAATAGGGGATTGGGGCATTAATTCTCAAAATGACCGGCCGGGTCATTACACTAGCATTTCTATGAGTAGAGTCATTCATGGAAGTTGTGCTTTTTCTTGTTTCATTTGTATCGTATGTATCATACCAAATGGAAACAAGGGATAAACTTAACATACCTGAGCCGATTATCTTGACAATCCCTTTAACACACGTCAATTGCGACAACACGTAACGGCGGATCGAAGTAGGAGTAAATCCGTATGATATTCTTGAGAAAGATTGCACCGTACTTCCTTAAAATTGCTAAATCTCATGTTGCTAAGATGCTAAGAAATCTCGTTGGATTCACGTTGCTAACGTTGGATTCCTTGAATGAGTTGGTTGAAGATGTTATAAAAATTCCTCACGTTTCTTGAGTTGGAGAAGTCTTATAAAATTTTTCAAGGTTATGAGCTTCTCCAGCCATGACCTTGAGTTTTTGATTCAAAGTTCAAACAACATTTTCTTGATTCTTTGAAATGTCTTTTACTAAGTGGGTGTGGGCCCCATATCTTTTATGACTAAGCCCCATATTTTACATAAATAAGCCACCTTAGTGTGTGACTAATGAGTCATTATTCAAGACCTCTATGGCTTCCACCTTTTAGCTTATCCATTCTTAACCAATTAGCCACCAACATCTTAATTAATTGTTAATCCCCCATTAACCAATAATTATTCAATTATCCACATAATTATGAATTACCTCAAATTACTTAAAATACTGCTCACTTTAACACACCTTATACACCTTACTATCTTGGTAATGTGATACCTTGTATGGCATTAGTCCATAAATACCGGGTATTTTAGCTCGGGCCGTATTTTATCCCAACATGTCAAATTTCGACGAAATTCATTTTTCTTCGATTCACTTACCCTCTCACCTTCACGAATGAACTTATCACATGTTTGAAATAGCGTAATACTTATAATTCTAAAATAAATCTCATTCCCAAACTTACGTCGATTAACTTACGATGAAACTTCAACGTACGAAAATGCGGGACGTAACATCTTATTTTTGATCTTAAATCAGTTTACTTGTGGCGTATTTCCACGCACGAAAACATGTGATGTAACATTATTTCCCCCTTTGGAACATTCGTCCTCGAATGTTGACTGATGCACTTATCATTCTCATAACACATAGCTCTTGTGAATACTTTAGTACTCCTCTTGCCATCTAGGCGATTGTTCTATGAATGAATCCCTAAGGCCAAGGCATTCCCCCCTTTAAGCCTCTTTCTCACACCACGAATTGTAGTCAGAATCCTTCTAATCTCGTAACTATTGCTACCTTCTATCATACAGCCTTTACGATTCTAACTTTGTATGTGCGCCTATGCGACTCTTCTCTTCTCTTTCCTCCAGCTTTTAGCCAATTTCTAGGCTTTACTTTGTGAACATATACAAAATTATATCAAGTTGTGCCTCTGGGCGTCATTAGCTCTACTACATCTAAGTAGGCCATACTATACCATAATTCTTACTTCGATTTATCGTTACTGAGGTCTGCTACCGAATTCCAGGTTACTCTCGTTGCTTATCCTATATGCATAAAGCTAAATCCTTTAACGCTTCTTCATTACTGTTCATCTTAAGACTGATGGCCCAATCTCATCTCGTACTCTGCAACTTTTACCCATCCATTGTTGATTCACCTTAATGTTGTTCTACAATCATCCATTGATAACTTGAAATTTCTTACGTAATATATTTCCACTAGGGCTTACGTTGCATCATAGATTACCTTGTGTTATTCTGGAACATCAAGCGAGACATCACATAGTCTCTAACTCTTCTTTACTCTCTTAATTAGACTTCTCGATACCTAGAAACCATAGGCTGGAAGATATGCCACATACGACGCTGATATCATTTCTGGATATTGAATCCCAGTGCTTCTATCCCTCTATCTGAAGTATAGATTATTCACAATCTTTTGCACCTGAGTATCTTGTACGTTTCTCACCTTTACCTTACTTACCTTAAAATCTCACATCGCATCTTCCTTCTCTTTTATGACCTCCCTTCCACATAGGTATGATTCACATCCACAACTTGAAGCTCTATTATAATACTCGTACCTCTGGTGTATACACAGTCCGGTGGGAGCTTCATACTGACTTCTTATAGGGCTGGTACTCTTCTAACCCGCTTTATCGTAGAGCCTTTATAGGATATGGTTGCTATGTTCTCAATCACGATTCCTATAATTTTCTAGGTCCAATAATCCGACTCCTGATTTACTTAGTTGATTAAACTCTTTAGTGTCCTCTTCCTTCTGATCAGCCTTCATGTACTCTTAAGCTATCTTCCTATTTGCGGCTCATGGTATTAGTTATTACTTTAACCTTTCGTAGGCGCTATGGAATATCCATGATACAATCTTTTAACAATTCATTCCTGTATGACCTGGATTCAATTCTTTTGTTTTAACTTATACCGGAGTCTTCTACGGCTATACGATTGCCAACATATATGGTGCATGGATAATACTTCAAAATCTTAAGTGCTTTCATAACGTAACTAACTCTGGATTATTAATCGAATGATTCTATCCTTTCCTTCTCATCTTTCTTTAAATGTAAGCAATTACTTTTCCTAGTCTTCTTTCCCCCTTGTTGTGTGCATACTTAGCTTACCTTAGTGCCAACACATATTGAATTCCATAGAATTCATGTGATCTTGAATATCACTTCTAATTTTACTTCTTGTTCACTAGCCACTGTAGGTGCCACTTTCTTATGGAGTGCATATAATGTTGTGGTAAGACTGTTGTTACAAGACCATTTCCTCTTTAGGTCATTGTGCTTAGGCTGAAGCCTTCTTCCTTTTTCCCTCATCTAGTCTTTTGTTTTAGTACTTAGGGAGGACCCTCTGACTCTTGTAAAGCTGCGAGCTTATTGCATCGTATACTCGACGAACCTTTTGATGTCCTTCCTTACCTATAATTATCCGTAGTTACTTACCTCCATGCCTTTGTGCTTGTAGGGTTGCTTCTGAGCTGATATTTGATTGTCTTCCCAGTGGCATCTCTTCTATCTCCGTAACACTCATATGGTAACTTTAACTACCCCAACTCTTATCTGAATATTTCTCAAGTATTACAATGACATTATTGCGAGGCTGAATTCACTATATTGGGTTTTACTATGTTTATCTTGCACGATCTGCTGATTCGTCTATAACATCCTATCTAGCCATAACTAGGCTCTTCCTGAATCAACCGCTAACTACTCGTTGGTCCATTCTTGTCACGCCACCTTCTTCCTCGCGGGGTCCAGGTTTTGACATTCATAGGGAACCACTTCTTTCCTTTTGGGAATTGGGTATGGAAATTTAAGAGTCACCACCTAACAGATTTAAGGTGTGTTAGGGCACCTAAATCATGTAACTTATAAAAATAGGTTTGCATTACAAGAGATTGGGTAAGGGCTCAAAATAACCTTGAGGTTAAGGTGTTAGGCACCCCTCGCGGTCCACAACGGTGGGTCCCGACAGAAATCAAATTATGTGAGTTAGTCTTATAAACAGATAAAGCGAATTAAAGATGTAGATATTATACTTAAAACAAGGAGTAAAGAGGGGTCCTAGGTTTTTAGCCTACAGGATCATTTCTGTACAATGCGTGGTAATCGTCCCCAAGTTGGGGTGCTAAATATAGCATTACACCCATGTCATCATATCCTTTACTACCCAATTACCCTCCCCTTAGTGGTTACATAAGCGATTATAATTAAACGTACTCTATGCGTGCATTACCCGTCCCTTCCTTATGGCCCTGGAGGTGTTTAGGGCCTCTAATTAAGGCAGTTCTAGACTCTCCTAAGGTGTTTAAAAGGAGAAAATCTAAGCAACAAGCAAAACAAATAGGACATTCACATAAAAGGGCAATTAAAGGCTCACTTTTACCTCCTCACACAAACAGACAATAGCACGTCTCAAACAACAAGATTTCAGATATTTCAAAGGGTCCTAGAGCAGGATATCTAGGTGAGCATGACAAATATAATATATGCAGCATTGTGTTAAAGCAAAGAAATAGAGACCTAATCAGTTTGCCTACTGATTTTAGGGCTTGCTGTATCTGGACAATTCACAAATAACAAAAGCACAGTTTTACAGTTTGTAGGATTTTAGTCGCTCTACAGGCTTGCCTAGGCGTGTATCAGTGATGTCCTATGAACATGGTATCTAGTCAGTAATCAGAAGTACAATAAACCAGTAAACAATTTTATGCAGGCTGTTTGGTTCATTAGATCATATAGGCATGTTGTCTAGGTGTAGAGACTGATTTTAAACTTATAGACAATGGTAGCTTAATGCAGAAACTTGTTTTATAATCTTATAGGCATGACATCTAAATGCAGCAATTAGTTTTAAAACCTTATTTGCACGCAGAAAACTGGTTTAAACCTTGTTGGCACGCACAGACTGATTTTAAATTTAAAGGCATAATGCCTATAATGCCAGATTGATTTTAAACCCTATAGGCATGGTTTCTAAGTGCTAAATATGATGAAATCCTATTCGCATGAATTCTAAGTGTAGAAATTGAGTTTAAAACTTATAGGCATGGTATCTAAAATGCAGGATTGATTTTAGCATCTATAGGCATGGTATCTAAATGCACATAATTAGACAAACGTCACAATAACTTATGGGCGTGGTTTCTAAGTGTAGGAACTGACTAAACCCTATAGGCATGGTATCTACCCGTTCCCAACAAAATATATATAAGAATCCCTCCCAGTTTTACTAATATCCCAATGTCTGTTTACAAGGAAATTATTATTACAAACCAATCATAAATGAATTACAGAAATAAATGATACTATACTATAGGGAGCCTGGATAGGCCCAAGTAAACCTGGAAAAAAAACCAGGCCTTCAAACAGTCAAGAGTACCATATCCCATAGTGTCCAAGAGAGGGTATCCTAATGTGTCAAAGTTCCCAAGGCCTCAGGGACCCCGGGCAATGCTCACACCAAGATCCTCCTTAAAGAGCAACAGATTTATGCAGTGTGGAATGGCCAGCCCCAGTGTGTCAAAGTTCAGAGGAGTCTCATGGACTCCTAAGCCGTGCTCACACTGAAGGGGTAAGACCCTAGGTATTCTAAGAATAGGAGTGAGAGTGCTTTAAAAGAGTAGTGGCAGTTTAAGGAAAATAATTTAGAAGTAAAATAGTTCAGAGGTTCCAGAGGGAAAACAACTTAAATGTGGAAACATTTAAGGATTAAAACAGTTCAGGATTGAAACCAACAATCAAAAGCATTTTGAGAACAGCGACGTAGTCACAAAGCAAGAATTCACATTGCCCAAAGTCAGAAGAATGAGTTTCAGCCTTGAACTCAATCAACAACAGACAATATCCATTGGTTCAACAAAGGTTTCTTATGGTCTTGGTCCATTAACTAATACTAGGTGAACATACAGCCTTGTACCAATCATAGGGTAGTATGTTGGATCAAACAACCACACATAAAGGCAAGCAAGTTTAGGGCATAGATACCATGACTTAATTATAGGTTTATTAAGGATGAATATCTATAATAGGACAACAATCATAGGTCTAATGACATAGGGGCAGACACACAGATATGTTGTAAGCAAGACAACACATACGTCTAGTGAATAGAAACAGGCAGGTTGACATGCTGAAAACAAGACCCTCCAGGTTTAAACATTTGTAAGTAAGCATGCTGATTAAGGCATTAGCATATAGCACATAAGTGTTAGAAATAGGCATACTTATACCAAGGAAACATATTGATTCAAACAACATGAAAGTAGACATGCTAGGAACAGGAAAACACACAAGTCATGGAAACACACAATGTAGACATATTGAAGGCAGGGAAAAACCGCATAGGTCTTAGTTAAGAGCAGGCATGCTAATATCAGGGATACATACTGATTCAATGACATGAAAGTGGGAATGTTCAGAATAAGAAGCATACTGATTTAGTAACATGCAAGTGATCATGTTGAGCAGGAAGTACATAAACCAAGTCATACAGATGTCTGAATAATAATAAAGTGAGACATACCAGTTAGGAATTTGCAGTAGGAGAGTGAGGTTAATAGGATCCAAGATCTAGCCTTGGCTTTTTGCTGGCTAGACAGTGCAACAGACAAATAGTAGTAGAGAGCAAGAATTTTTAGAGGTGTTTTTCCTTAGGGGTGTGTGTGTGTGTGTGTGTGTTTGAACAGAGTCATGTATTTATAGGAGTCAAGTAGTGTAAAGTATATAAGGCAAGGTGGTTCAACATGTCAAATAAGGAAAGGAAACGAATCAAACAATCAATCAAGTTTGACAAGGCAGAAAATCAGGGAGCTATACCCAAAAATAACTCGGATTGAGTTTCAAATAAGGCAAGAAGTGAGTCTGACTGCCAGTTAGGGTCAGAACACCATAAATCAAGCGATTAACCACACAAATAAGATAACATAAGTAATTAGAGAATGGTTTTGAAGCAAAGATTCGAACCATAAAACTCAAGATAATAGCACTCACAAACGGAGGTGATCATAGGCAGACTCTTAAAGACTCTCGAACAAGATCTGGGCTAGATCTCTTTGAGATCTCTTTCATGAGATAGCAAAATCGAACAACCAGAAGAAGTAGGAGACTAGTAGATGTCTGAAACAACCATGGAATTCCATGGAACAGGTAAGAATTGAAGGGATTAGGGATAGGTTTAGATGGTGGCGATAAGGGTAAGGGTTGGTCTCAGACAGAACTAGAGAAGAGGGGATTCAAGGGCGGCTGGTGTGTGAAGAATGATTAGGGTTTGGGGTCATTTGGAATAAAAAGGAGAGAAAGAATGGTGGCTGTTGATCTCTGAGATCAACGGCCAAGATTAGAGGGGTTTGGGTCCGGGTAGAAGTCTTTAGGGTTTGGGTCGGGTAGATTTGGGCCTGGTTTTTAATTGAATTGGATTGGGGGATCCGATTTTGGGTATAAATTATGGCTATTTGTTAAATACCGATTTTTACTAAATAAAATAATTTAAACATAGATAATGAAATGATAAAAAATGATTTTCATACATGAAGGTGATTTAAAATAATTTCTTAATATTATAAAAATGTAAAAAGCCATTTTTTGTATACATAACGTACTTATGCATATGTAGGGGCTATTTTTGCAAAATATGCAATTAAAGTTTTAAAAATGCAAATGTAATTATAAAAAATGCAATTAACATATTTGAACACTCATATGTACATAAATGATGAATTTAGATGATTAAATCATCATAAAATAATATGAGGGATAGCTTTGAACATTTATGTGATTAAAAAATGCAGAAATAAATGGATTTAGGGCCTTTAAAAATTGTAGAAAAAAATGTAAAAATACTTGTGCATGTTTATAAATGCATGTACAATATTTTGAAAGTGTGTATGCATATTTTAAAATATATGAGGGAGAAATTGGGTATCAACAGCTACCCCTCATTACCCGGGAAGGATGAAAGAGTTTTCGGGTAAAAAAATGATGACCGATTTTGACCGAATGGGTTTTTTAAAAAAATAGAGGCCGAACCCTGGTATCTGAATTGCCTACATATCCCTGGTTTTACAGGAATCAAGCCATGTGTAGT
>NW_017670329.1:43502-118664 GCF_001879085.1 Nicotiana attenuata
TCTAGAGCGAACTGGTGAATGGAGCGATGGAATAAGGGTTCTTTTGTGAAGTGTAATGTTAGGTTGGAGTTGTGAATGTGAGTAGTAATAACGGGTGTATTATAGGGCAGATAATTGAAAGGTACAGAGTAAAGTGGGTAATTGAATGAGAATCGGTTACAATGGCGAAGCAAAAAGGTAATGAGCGAAAACCGGCGAAAAGTTGCTCCTGTTTTGAAGAACGGTTACCTCTTGGTATTACCTGCAAAACTTAAAATACGATGCATACAGAGTATATAGGTTATTGCGAGAATTTTAAAACGATGATGCAAAAAAATATCCCCTTTTGGACCATGAACTATTGTCCTTTTCTGGACACTGGGCAGATTGACCGTCCTATAAATATGAGTTCCTGGGCATGAATTTATTAGATTAGGAGATTCGTAGGCCATGATCATGATGTTCTTGGGCTCATGAGGATGCGTGCCTTGAACCATGACGCCTTTGCAATAATGATGTGCCAAGTATTTACTGAGAAGATCCTCAGCCATGACATTCGGGTGTCTCTCAGGCTATGAGGGAAAGATGCCTTTCAGACTATGACGCCTTTTGGAGTAGGTTGCGCTATATAGTCAGCCTAATGAAGTGCAGAGATATGATAGTGAAAGTCCGATAGCAATGATAAAGCTTAGTCTTGTCGGAGGTTTGGGGAGAGCTTAGCCCGAGGAAGAAGATAGTGCGTCTAGAACTTGGAGCATAACACTTATTGGCCTAGGCAAGGGACAATGCTTAGCCGAGAAGCAATGCTTTAGCTTACTTCGCGCAAGAAATATGGAGGTAAGGCTTTGGCCTCATTACACGAGATTGAGACAGGGAAAGACCTGCAAAAACATAGGTGTGTTGTCAATGGCTTAGTCTCATGCAAAGAGAAGGCAATGCTTAGCCTTATGCAAATATGGAGGCAGGGCTTAGTCTCACGCAAGTTTTGAGACAGGGCTTAGTCTCATGCAAAGAGAAGGCAATGCTTAGCCTTATGCAAATATGGAGGCAGGGCTTAGCCTTATGCAAGATTTGAGACAGGGCTTAGTCTCATGCAAAGAGAAGGCAATACTTAGCCTTATGCAAATATGGAGGCAAGGCTTAGCCTCATGCAAGATTTGAGAAAGGGCTTAGTCTCATGCAAAGAGAAGGCAGCGCTTAGCCTTATGCAAATGTGGAGGCAGGGCTTAGCCTCATGCAAGGTTTGAGACAGAGCTTACTCTCATGCAAAGAGAAGTCAATGCTTAGCCTTATGCAAATATGGAGGCAGGGCTTAGCCTCATGCAAGATTTGAGACAGGGCTTAGTCTCATGAAAAGAGAAGGCAGTGCTTGGCCTTATGAAAATATGGAGGCAGGGCTTAACCTCATGCAATATTTGAGACAGGGCTTAGTCTCATACAAAGAGAAGGCAATGCTTAGCCTTATGCAAATGTGGAGCAGGGATTAGCCTCATGCAGAGCTTAGTCTCATGCAAAGAGAAGGCAATGCTTAGCCTCATGCAGTGAACAAGTAGCAAATACAAGTAGAATATTTCTTAGCTGGAGATATATTTGCATTTGGTGGCCTGATTGTTAGGACTTTGGTATGTTTGCGAATACTTCTGTTATGTTCACCGTGCCTGCGTCCAAAGAAAAATTGTAAGTTTTGTAAGGGGAGGTTGGTTCGTGCCTTCATCTGCTGGCTTTGCTTCGCTCCATTCTGGAGGCCTTGTTTGAATTTCCCTGGGTAACACCTGGCTATCACGGGAATAGAGTTTTCGAAAATATGCACTTATTGATGAAAGTAGAATTATTTTAGAAAACACAGTAAAATATTGAGTTATTTTGAATGAGCTAATGACTGTAACACATTTCAAAGACATTGCAGCTTTCTTGTATTAGAATTTTGAGGGTCCTCCTCAAAATTCTGCCACAGTTTGGTAAATGATCATTCGGCCGCTTTGCGTGTGATGAAACTTGCTGAACCTTCTCCGGAATTTTGGGAATCCTTCTCAAAATTCTGCCTTAGTTTTTGATTGTCAGGCACATAATGACGTTGGCTGGACTTGCTCTGGAATTTTGAGGGTCCTCCTTAAAATTCTACCCCAGTTTCTAGTGTTGGGGAAAAATAAAATTTTTATTAAGATATGACCGAACCCACAAGGCTGCCTACGTATCCCCTCTTAAACGAGAATCAGGTCAAGCGTGGTTCAATTACATCATATGAAGGAATGTAAACGATGTAAACATAGTATCTCTTGACTTTGCGTCTAAATTGATTGGTTTCGGCCAAACTTCTCCGTCCATTTCTGCAAGTATGAGTGCTCCTCCTGTTAGCATCCGGTGAACCATGTAAGGACCTTGCTAGTTGGGAGAGAATTTCCCTTTGGCTTCATCTTGATGCGGGAAGATCTTCTTCAACACCAACTGTCCCGGTGCATATTGTCTTGGTTTGACCCTTTTGTTAAAGGCTTTGGACCTTCTATTCTGATAAAGTTGACCGTGACATACTGCATTCATCCTTTTTTCGTCTATAAGGGCCAGTTGCTCGTAGCGGCTCTTTATCTATTCTGCATTACTGAGTTCGGCTTCCTGTATGATCCTTAAAGAAGGAATTTCTACCTCGGCTCGAATGAAAATTTTGGTACAATAAACCAGTAAATAGAGAGTTGCCCCAGTTTATGTGCGGACCGTAGTGCAGTATCCCAATAGGGCATAGCTTCTCGTGTCATTGTTTGTGATTTTCTACCATCTTCCTTAGTATCTTCTTGATGTCTTGTTAGGAGCTTCCACAACTCTATTCATTTGAGGCCGATATGCTGTAGAGTTTTTGTGCTTGATTTTGAAGGTTTCACACATGGCTTTCATCAGGTCACTATTGAGATTGACGGCATTATCAGTGATAATGGACTCAGGAACTCCGAATCGGCAAACAATATGATCCTTGACAAAGTCCGCAATAACTTTCTTGGTTACAACTTTGTAAGATGCGGCATCTACCTATTTTGTGAAGTAGTCAATGGCCACTAAAATGAACCTGTGCCCGTTTGAAACAGTGGGCTCGATCGGACCGATGACATCCATTCCCCAAGCAGCAAAAGGCCAAGGTGCACTTGTTTCCTTGAGCTCATTGGGTGGTACCCTTATCATGTATGCATGTACCTGACATTAGTGGTATTTCTGCACGTGGATGCAATCCGTATTGGTCATCCAAAAGTATCCAGCTTTGAGTATTTTCTTGGCTAGAACAAAACCATTCATGTGTGTTCCACAAGTTCCGGCATGTATTTCTTCGAGCAATCTGGAAGCCTCATTTGCGTCAACACACTTTAATCCTAGATCAGGAGTTCATCTATACAGGGTCCCTCCGTTTTGGAAGAAGTGATTAGATAGCCTCTGCAGCGTGCGTTTCTGAGTGTGGTTTGCCTGCTCTAGATATTCTTTGATGTTGTGGAACCAAGGTTTTTCATCCGTTTCCTCTTCAACATGAGCACAGCCGGTTGATTGTGGATCCTCACCGGGGCAGGATCAATGAAATTCTTGTTTGGATGTTGTATCATTGATGACAAAGTGGCCAGTGCATCTGCAAACTCATTTTGAATTCGGGTACATGTTTGAATTCTACCTTTGTGAATCTTTTCATCAATTCCTGCATATGATGCAAGTATGCTAGTATTATGGTGTTCTTTGTAGCCCATTCTCCTTGAACATGATGTTCCAGAAGATCCGAATCGCCAATTACGAGCAGCTCTTGTATATTCCTATCAATGGCCAAATTAAGCCCCATGATGCAAGCCTCATATTCTGACATGTTGTTGGTGCATGGAAACCTAAGCTTCGCGGATACAGGGTAGTGTTGACCTGTTTCTGATACCAAAATCGCTCAAATGCCTACTCCTTTGAAGTTTGCAGCTCCATCGAAGAACATCCTCCAACCGTCGTAAGCTTCAATAATGTCCTCTCCTACGAATGATACTTCTTCATTAGGAAAATACGTTTTCAAGGGTTTGTATTCTCCTCCCACAGGATTTTCAGCAAGATGGTCTGCCAGTACTTGTCCTTTGACCGCCTTCTGAGTTACATAGACGATACCGAACTCACTTAACAGTATTTGCCACTTGGCCAACTTCCCGGTTGGCACGGGCTTTTGAAAGATGTACATCAGAGGATCCATCTTGGATATGAGGTACGTGGTATAGGCATGAAGTAATGCCTCAATTTTTGAGCCATCCAGGTCAAAGCACAACAAGTGCGTTCCAGCAGAGAGTATCATGCTTCGTAAGGTATGAACTTCTTGCTCAAGTATTATATGGCTTGCTCCTTTCTCCCTGTCTCGTCATGTTGTCCCAAAACACATCCGAAAGCTCCATCTAATATAGATGGATAGAGTAACAAAGGTCTCCCAGGTTCTGGCGGGACTAGGACTGGTGGTGTGGACAGGTATTCCTTAATTTTGTCAAAAGCCTTCTGACAATCTTTGGTCCAACTTGTTTCAGCATCTTTCCTTAACATTTTTAAGATAGGTTCACATATAATGGTGGACTGTGCTATGAAGCGATTGATATAGTTTAGACGTCCTAGGAAGCTCATCACGTCCTTCTTGTTCTTTGGTGGCGGTAACTCTTGAATAGCCTTAACTTTGGACGGGTCCAACTCGATTCCCCGGTGGCTGATAATGAATCCCAACAAATTTCCATGCACATTTTGTGGGGTTTAATTTGAGACTGTACCTCCTTATCCATTCAAGAACTTTCTTAAATCCGTTATGTGATATGCGGCCCTCTTGGATTTGATGATGACATCGTCAACATACACCTCTATTTCCTTGTTTATCATGTCATGGAAGATGGTCGTCATGGCCCTCATGAAAGTAGTCCCAGCATTCTTTTGACCGAATGGCATCATCTTGTAGCAGTATACCCCCTATGGCGTGATGAAAGCTAATTTCTCTACGTCTTGTTCATCCATCTAGATCTGGTGATAACCCGCGAAGCAATCTACAATGGATCGGAGTTCATGCTTGGCGTAATTGTCGATCAGGATGTGTATGTTTGGCAGTAGAAAGTCGTCCTTGTGACTTGCTCTGTTTAAATCTCGATAGTCAACATATACTCTAACTTTCCCATCTGTCTTAGGAACTGGTACAATGTTGGCTAACCAGGTCGAGTACTCAACTACCCTAAGGACGTTGTCTTTGATCTGCTTAGTGACTTCCTCCTTGATTTTCAGGCTCATGTCTGGTTTGAACTTTCAGGCTCCTTGGGTAGGCAGGCAACTTGTGAGCCACTATGGATTTGCTCAGACCGATCATGTCATCATACGACCATGCAAAGATATCCTCATATTCCTTCAAGAAAGGAATGTACTCCTCCTTCTCTGTCGGTGATAAGTGAACGCTTACGCGAGTTTCCTTGACGGTCTCGGCGTCTCCCAAATTTACCGCTTCGGTTTCGTCCAGGTTGGACTTAGGCTTATTTTCAAAGTTATCAACCTCTCTGACAATTTCCTCGGGTATTTTATCTTCTTCTTCTTCTGAGTCACTATCCTTATGTTGCGTTATCTCATTACATATCACAGTCATCGGTTCATTAGTAAAAGTAATAATAACGCTGTAGAAAGAAAAATGTGAAAGATAATAATGAATAATAAATAGCAATGCATTGTTTAAATTTGAAGATATCCAAAACAAGTACGGCTCGATGAATCGAGCAATTATTTTGAAGCAGAACACGTCTTTAAAACAAAATTACTGAAAACATTTGAAATGCCTAGTAAGGCTATAGAAATAAATTTAGGCTAAATGCCAAGCTAAAGAGGGACTCGGCGGGCCCGGGATGGTGTGGCACTCCAATTCCTGAGAACAGTTCCCTTCTCCACAGTCTGAATGGTGAGGCCTTCTTCCTCCTCCTCCTCAATTATCGCACTGCAATCCATATCTCCGTCCTCTGGGAACAAATTCCTCAGCCCAGCTAAGGCTTCTTCCTCTGCAATTCCCCATATTATATCGGCCTGATGAAAAGTCTGCCCCAGATGTTGCACTGGTTGCTTGAGAGGGTAATAAGGACCACGCCATGGTGGCAACCAATCATTGTAGTCTTGCCAGGTGTATGGGTATCCTAGCCCGAAGGTTGTGCCGTGACGTTTCAACTGTACCGGCTTGGCAATGCCCTGGAGATCCTTTCCAAGCCCTTTGCCGGGTTCATACCTAGACCATGCTAGTATGCTTTCTATCTTGTTACTCCACCACTTGTCCTTCTCAATTGCGTTGACATGTTCAATGTGGTGATAAGTTTCTCCACCCAGCCTTCTTTTATTGTTGATGCCCGAGATAGTTTGACTGGTATAAATGGGGTTACTCCCATATCCGTGAATGACTACCTCCTGGTGGTTCCACTCGAACTTCACGGCCTGGTGTAGTGTGGAAGCCACAACCCCAACGACATGTATCCAAGGTCGACCCAACAGAAGATTGTATGTAGCTGATATGTCAAGCACTTGGAATTCAACAACGAACCAAGTTGGCCCCATCTGTAGGCAAAGGTTGATCTCCCCAATCGTGGCCCTTTGAGACCCATCAATGGCTTTCACATTCATACATGCTGCCCGTATCTCGTGGAAATCATTGCCCAATCTATTCAGAGTAGTTAAAGGACAAATGTTGAGACTCTAGACCCTATCTATTAGGACCCTGGCAATGAATTTGTCTTCGAACTGTACTGTGATATGCAGTGCCCTATTGTGGTTTAACCCTTCAGGCGGTAGTTCATCCTCATGGAAGGTGATCTTATGACTCTCCAGCACTTGCTCTGTCATGTTGGCCATTTCTCCACTAGTGATGTTGTTGGGAACGTAAGCTTCATTTAACACCTTCATCAGAGCACTCCTATGCATTTTAGAATTTTACAATAGTGACAAGATGGATATCTGGGCAGGTATTTTGTTTAAATGATCGACGACTCAGTATTCCCTCGCATGTACTTTCCTCCAGAGATCGCCTGGCCCGATTTCAATAACAGGTTGCTTAGTAGCAGCCTCCTTGCTCGATCCTCCAAAATGTTCGGCTCTATAGACCCTTCCAGTTCTGGTTATTCCTTGTGCGGCATCAGATTCTTCCATCTTTGCTTTTCCCTTTTGCTTGGCTTCCGCAACATTGTCCCACGGTATGGCGTTGGAATTGAAAGGAGGTGTGGTTTCTACTGTCACTATGAAAGGTGTGTCCACTTTTACCTCAAATGGAACAGGTGTGGCTGCAGGTGGTGCTACCTCCACCTCAAATGGAACCGATGCAGTTACCTCAACTTCGACTGATGACTGTATCTGTACCACAATAGGAGTGAGTATGATTGCATGTTTAAAGTCATCGCCTTCCCGAATAAGCCCGATTGACACCTCGGGATCCCATTCTTCATCCGTCTCTATCACATGTACTCTTTCACCCCTATGATCTGCGAGAGGATTGTTGCGGACATTGGGTGTAGCATCCTTTGCCTATATGACCTTGTTATCAATCAATGTCTGGATCTTATCTTTCAATGTTTGACATTCGTCAATGGTGTACCCTTTCATACCGGAATGATATGCACAATTTTTGTTTGGGTTGACCCATTGAGATGAGTTCTCTACTGCCACAATAGGAATGGGAGTGACATAACCAGTGGCCTTCAATCTTTCGTACAACTGGTTGATGGGTTCAACAATAGCAGTGTATTGTCTGGGTGGTTTGCGATCAAAGTTAGGTCGGGTTTCTGGTAATTTGGACGAGTAGGAGGTGAATGATAGTAGGCTGGCTGGGTGTTATAAATATGATAGGCGGTGGCGGGTGGAGAATATCTGGGAGATTAGGGTTGGTATGTGGGTGGAGGTGTTTGGTATGTGGGTGGCGGTGTTTGGTAGTGGGTGGCAGTGTTTGGTATGTGAGCGGAGATTTTGGGCCCTGAGCCACCATTACTGCCCCCACTTCTCTTTTCTTTGATATGCCTCCTGATTGTAATGTTTTGTTTGTGGCCTACAGTGCCTCGAAATTTATCACCATCCCGCTTTTCATACCCTCTTCAATCCTTTCTCCGTGTTTGATGATATCGGAGAAGTTGTGATTCTCAATGACCATTAGCCTTTCATAATACTGTTGGTCCTGTGCCCTAACAAAGAACTTGTTCATTTGCTCTTTTTCTAGTGCTGGTCTGACCTTGGCTACTTCCGACCTCCACCGAGTAGCATACTCACGAAAAGTCTCAATTGGCTTCTTCTTTAAGTTTTGGATGTAGAAGACATCCGGTGCATTCTCCGTGTTGAACCTGAACCGATCCATAAATTCTGATGCCATGCTCACCCAATTGGCCCATTTCTTAGGGTTATGTCATATGTACTAGGACATGGCATCTTCGGTAAGACTTCTCATGAAGAGCTTTATTCGGATCCTTTCGTCTTTCCCGACCCCCACGAGCTTGTCACATTAAGTTCTCAAATGAACCTTGGGATCACCTGTTCCGTCAAACATTTCGACCTTGGGAGGTTTGTAACCCTCTGGCAGTTCCACGTCTGGTTGTATGAATAGATCCTCATAATTCAGACATTCTACCCCTTTACCTCCTTCGACACCCTGAACTCGACTTGTCAATTTCTTGAGTTCCTCGGCCATGTTCTTGATGAGCAGGTCCTTCTCAGTGGGTTCTGGTGAATAGGAGATCGGTTGAGTATAGTGAGGTACATTTTCCACATATACAGGGTTGTTTTGGTGAGTGCCAGGGATTTGGGTGTAGTGGTGGTCGTTGGTTGAGTTTTGAGGGTCGGGAATGGGTTGTGGTGTGTTCTGAGGAGTGTGGTAGGAGTTGCTTGTGGGTACTGGATTGGTTGATGATGGTGTTGTGTTGGAGTTGGTATTGGTAAAGGATTGGGATTTTGAGGTGGAGTTGCATATTGATGTGGTGCGGGAGGATTTTGTTGATGCTGGTTTGGTGTATTTTGGGAAGGTGGTGGGTTTTTGGTATTTTGTTGGTCGACGTCGGGGACGTTTAGGGTGAGGGAGAGGTTTGCGAAGTTGCGGACCTGCTCAAGTTCTCCCTGCAGCTCTAGTATCTTTTGTTCCAACCGCAAAACTAAGTCATTTGGTGCCGGAGTACTCCGACCGTCTGAAGTTTCCGCATTCTCAGCGTTCTCCTTTCGAATTAAACTTAAGTCATCCATCTTAGCTTTCCCTGTGCTTCTCGTATTACTTGGAGGAGGAGGAGGTGGAGGGCCTCTAGATCTGGTGTGATACGCTAATGATGCCAGCATGTGCGAACCAACCTTAGGGGATGGGAATAATAAAGAATAAAGAAAAATAAAAGGTAAACAAGTTAGTAGGGATTCTGAAAAGTTTACAGTATTTAAGCACATTATTGCGGGAATGTAAATTCGTGTCCTAATTTGGGAGCCTCGTTGTACCCGAGGTACGCCTAGCGACAAATAGATTTGGAGAAATCCAGTGCCAATAATTGCCTCATTTCATTAATGCAAAAATAGACGACCCAAAACGACACTAAATAAGATAAGTCACTAATGGAACTTGGCCTTATTACATTTGAAAAGCAAGTAAACCTAATCTACTTGGTCCCAGAAGGACCTTCGCCCGGATGGATGCTCTTGTCGATCAAATCCCCCTATTTCTATGTCTCCGAAGCGGAACACAGCCCTTTCTTTGTCCCAGAACATAGTAGCAGCTTCGATTAACATTTTGTTCGGTTGGAGGTCCAACAAAGAAGGAAAATTTCCAAAAACCCTAATCACATGATTTGGTCACTTGATGGAAGATCCCTCCACCAATCTAGCAATGGTGATGGTATGTTACTAACCATGCCGAACTGGGGGATTTCGTGCCTTATTTTCTGCAAAACAAAATATGGTTAGGCCCTTTCCCCCTCCAGGTTCGTCTATTTATACAACAATGATTAGCACATTGGCACTTATTTCTCCAAAATTAATGCACACAATCGTGGTTGCGTCCATTGGGATTATGGAAAAACCAATGGACTCTTGGGTGAGGCTTGTCTTAAAGGGTCATTATGTGGACAACGTATTAACCCGACTAGGTTTGACCATGATGCATGCACAATTAATAAGAGTAAGGTTGCTATAGGGTCTAGACTGGGACCCTCAAGCGGACAACTTGAGGGGAAAGGCACAGAACCGTCGATTGCACCACTGATCGACTAGTTTTACCGCAAATACGCCTTTCCACATTTAGTGGGTAATGTATACAGGAAGAGCGCAAACACTCATCAGTTGCTATAGGATTGATTATGCATGAGTGGAATATTATGTGAGCATGATTTATGCAGCAATAAATAGCATTGTCAAGTATTTGCACGTTAAAAATGATAAATGCGGTATTTAAATGATTGAAAGGCAGTTAGAAAAAGAAAACAAGGAGACGAGACAGTTTCAGGGAATAGAGGAAATCATAAATGCTTGAGAAATAAGCAATTAAATCCAAGTAAAGGGGAAAGGGAAAGGGTGCACATGTATTAACAGAATAGAGCATGCTTAAGACTAATTCACAAACCAGTTCGTTATGGTAAGAGCCTAAAATATCCCCAGCAGAGTCGCCATGCTGTCGCGCCCCCTTCTTCCTCGCGGAGTCTGGGTTTCGACATTCATAGGGAACAACTCACTTCCTTTTGGGAATTGTGTATGGAATTTGAATAGTCGCCACCTAACGGATTTAAGATGCGTTAGGGAACCTAAAGCAAGTAACTCATAAAAGCTGGTTTGCATTACCAGAGATTGGGTAAGGGCTCGAAATAACCTTGAGGCGAAGGTATTAGACACCCCTCGTGGTCCACAACGGTAGGTCCCGGCCGAACTCAAATTATGTGAATTAGTCTTATAAACAGATAAAGCAAATTAAACAAGTAGATATTATATTTGAAACAAGGAGTAAAGAGGGGTCCTAGGTTTTTAGCCTACATGATCACTTATGTACAATGCTTGGTAATCGTCCCCAAGTTGGGGTGCTACACATAGCATTAGCGCACAGGTCATCATTGTATTGGGAAAATTCAAGTTAGTATATTGAATTTATTATGTGATGATATGTCATGACACGTGGATCAGTAAAAAAATGACAGCTGGCAGAGAATAGTTATAGAGGCATGAGCTTTAACAGACACGAGCAGAGGTCCAAGAAAAACAGAAGGGAAAGGTGCTCGAACCTCTTGATAATTCGGAAAAGCGTCGGAGGAATGAACCTAGATAGCAAAAAAATATAGAGACATATTATTGGTAGTTAATGAGAATTAACTACGGGAAACGTTATAGAATCTGTACTGAACAATTATGATTGCCAATTATAACGTTGCAATAAATGTCATTAATTGCCCATAATAACTCCATTATGGAAGGAAAGAAATGTATTACTTAGAAAAAGCTATAAAAGGAGAGGAATAAACATTTGTAAGGACAAGAAAAACTATTGGAATATACTGAATTACTTTGCTTTCTATCTTGCAACTATTCATATCAATTAATCTTATTTTTTTATTTGATTATCAGTAACCCGAGTTCTTCTAACAGCAAGCTTTGACCGAAATTCTTATTTTTTGGTTAAACAATAATATCCTTTACTACCCAATTACCCTCCCCTTATTGGTTACATAAGTGATTCTAATTAAACGTACTCTATGCGTGCATTACCCGTCCCTTCCTTATGGCCCTGGAGGTGTTTAGGACCTCTAATTAAGGTAGTTCTAGACTCTCCTAAGGTATTTAAAAGGAGAAAATCTAAGCGACAAGCAAACCAAATAGGACATTCACATAAAGGGGCAATTAAAAGCTCACTTTTACCTCCTCACACAAACAGACAATAACACGTCTCAAACAGAAAGATTTCATATATTTCAAAAGGTCCTAGAGCAGGATATCTAGGTGAGCATGACAAATATAATATATGTAGCATTGTGTTAAAGCGAAGAAATACAGACCTAATCAGTTTGCCTACTGATTTTAGGGCTTGCTGAATCTGGACAATTCACAAATAACAAAAGCACAGTTTTACAGTTTGCAGGATTTTAGTCGCCCTATAGGCTTGCCTAGGCGTGTATCAGTGATGTCCAATGAACATGGTATCTAGTCATTAATCAAAAGTACAATAAACTAGTAAATAATTTTAAGCAGGCAGTTTGGTTCATTAGATCATATAGGCATGCTACCTAGGTGTAGAGACTGATTTTAAACTTATAGACAATGGTAGCTAATTGCAGAAACTTGTTTTAAAATCTTATAGGCTTGACATCTAAATGCAGCAAATAGTTTTAAAATCTTATTTCCACGCAGAAAACTGGTTTAAACCTTTTTGGCATGCAAAGACTGATTTTAAATTTACAGGCATGATGCCTATAATGCCAGATTGATTTTAAACGCTATAGCCATGGTTTCTAAGTGCTAAATATGCTGAAATCCTATTAGCATGAATTCTAAGTGCAGAAATTGATTTAAAACTTATAGGCATGGTATTTGAAATGCAGGATTGATTTTAGCATCTATATGCATGGTATCTAAATGCACATAATTAGACAAACGTCACAATAACTTATGGGAATAGTTTCTAAGTGTAGGAACTGATTAAACCCTATAGGAAAGATATCTACCCGTTCCCAACAAAATATATATAAGAATCCCTCCCAGTTTTACTAATATCCCAATGTGTGTTTACAATGAAATTATTATTACAAACCAATCATAAATGAATTACAGAAATAAATGATACTATACAATAGGGAGCCTGGATAGGCCCAAAGTAAACCTGGAAAAAAAAACCAGGCCTTCAAACAGTCCAAAGTACCATATCCCAAAGTGTCCGAGAGAGGGTATCCTAATGTGTGAAAGTTCCAAAGGCCTCAGGGACCCCGGGCAATGCTCACACCAAGATCCTCCTTAAAGAGAAATAGATTTGTGCAGTGTGGAATGGCCAACCCCAGTGTGTCAGAGTTTAGAGGAGTCTCATGGACTCCTAAATAGTGCTCACACTGGAGGGGCAGGACCCTAGGTATTCTAAGAATTGGAGTGAGATTGCTTTAAAATAGTTGTGGTAGTTTAAGGAAAATAATTTAGAAGTAAAATAGTTCAGAGGTTCCAGAGGGAAAACAACTCAGAAGTGGAAACATTTAAGGATTAAAACAGTTCAGGATTGAAAACAACAATCAAAAGCATTCTGAGAACAGCGACGTAGTCACAAAGCAAGAATTCACATTGCCCAGAGTCAGCAGAAGGAGTTTCAGCCTTGAACTCAATCAACAACAGACAAGATCCATTGGTTCAACAAAGGTTTCTTATGGTCTTGGTCCATTAACTAATACTAGGTGAACATACAGCCTTGTACCAATCATAGGGTAGCATGTTTGATCAAACAGTCACACATAAAGGCAAGCAAGTTTAGGGCATAGATACCATGATTTAATCATAGGTTTATTCGGGACGAATATCTATAACAGGACAACAATCATAGGCCTAATGACATAGGGGCAGACACACAGATATGTTGTAAACAAGACAACACATACGTCTAGTGAATAGAAACAGGCAGGTTGACATGCTGAAAACAAGACTCTCTAGGTTTAAACATTTGTAACTAAGCATGCTGATTAAGGCAATAGCATATAGCACATAAGTGTTAGAAATATGCATACTAATACCAAGGAAACATACTGATTCAAACAACACGAAAGTAGACATGCAAGGAATAGGAAAACACACAAGTCTTGGAAACAGTCAATGTAGACATATTGAAGGCAGGGAAAAACCGCATAGGTCTTAGTTAAGAGCAGAATGCTAATATCAGGGAAACATACTGATTCAATGACATGAAAGTAGGCTTGTTGAGAACAAGAAGCATATTGATTCAGTAACATGCAAGTGATTATGTTGAGCAGGAAGTACATAAACCAAGTCATACAGATGTCTGGATAGTAATAAAGTGAGACATACCGGTTAGGAATTAGTAGTAGGAGAGTGAGGTAAATAGGGTCCAAGATCTAGCCTTGGCTTTCAGCCGGCTAGACAGTGCAATAGACAAATAGTAGTAGAGTGCAAGAGTTTTTAGAGGTGTTTTTCCTCAGGTCTGTGTGTGTGCGTTTGAACAGAGTCATGTATTTATAGGAGTCGAGTAGTGTAAAGTAAATAAGGCAATGTGGTTCAACATTTCAAATAAGGCAAGGAAACCAATCAAACAATCAATCAAGCTTGACAGGGCAGAAAATCAGGGAGTTATACCCAAAACTAACTCAGATTGAGTTTCAAAAAAGGCAAGAAGTGAGTCTGACAGCCAATTAGGGTCAGAACACCATAAATCAAGCAATTAACCACACAAATAAGGTAACATAAGTAATTAGAGACCAATCTGGGCTCAAACACCCCCTAATTTAAGCTTAATAGGCAAAGAATGTCAATTAGGAATCTCAGAATTAAGGAAAGCAGGCAAAATACGGTAAATCATCTCAGCAAAACATGAAACCTTAGACAGTTGAGTCAGTCAATCAACTATTCAAAAAATAACGGGCAAAATATTGAAGTGAACAACGAACAATCAAACCGCTAAGACTGTAACACAATCATTAAAGAAAGATTAATCAAACACATAAGGAATTTGAGAAAAGCCATTTTTCAAAAAACAGACGAAGTGGAACCCTCATTTTGAAAAATATTTAGAGTCGATTAACAGTAAAGAAACAAGAGATCTTTAAAGAAAAATCACTGACAAACTCAGAATCACTCCAGATCTAAAAAGATTTGGACAGATTCGTGTCTAAGAGATTAGGGTTTTGAGGAAAAGGGGTGGGGGTAAAGAGAATCTGGTTTTGAACCAAAGATTCGAACCATAAAACACAAGATAATAGCACTCACAAATGGAGGTGACCATAGGCAGACTCTTAAAGAGTCTCGAACAGGATCTAGGCTAGATCTCTTTGAGATCTCTTTCATGATATTGCAAAATCGAACAACCAGAAGAAGTAGGCGACCAGTAGAGGTATGAAACAACCATGGAATTCCATAGAATAGGTAAGAATTGAAGGGATTAGGGATAGGTTTAGGTGGCGGCGATTAGGGTTAGGGTTGGTCTCAGACAGAACCGGAAAAGAGGGGATTCAAGGGCGGCTGGTGTGTGAAGAATGATTAGGGTTTGGGGTCATTTGGAATAAAAAAGGAGAGAATGAATGGTGGCCGTTGATCTCTGTGATCAACGACCAAGATTAGAGGGGTTTGGGGCTAGGTAGAAGTCTTTAGGGTTTGGGCTGGGTAGATTTGGGTCTGGTTTTTAATTGAATTGGATTGGGGGGGATCCGATTTTGGGTATAAATTAGGGGCTATTTGTTAAATACCGATTTTTACTAAATAAAATAATTTCAAAATAGCTAATTAAATGATAAAAAAATGATTTTCATACATGAAGGTGACTTAAAATAACTGCTTAATATTATAAAAATATAAAAAGCCATTTTTTGTATAGATAATGTAGTTATGCATATGTAGGGGCTATTATTGCAAAATATGCAATTAAAGTCTTGAAAATGCAAATGTAATTATAAAAAAAGCAATTAACATATTTGAACACTGATATGAACATAAATGATGAATTTAGATGATTAAATCATCATAAAGTAATATGAGGGATAGCTTTGAACATTTATGTGATAGAAAAATGCAGAAGTAAATGGATTTAGGGCCTTTAAAAATTGTAGAAAAAATTGTAAATATACTTGTGCACGTTCGTAAATGCATGTACAATATTTTAGAAGTGTGTATGCACATTTTAAAATATATGAGGGAGAAATTGGGTATCAACAATTCTCGTATCGGTATTCCGCGTAATCTTTCTTGGGTTATTTCCTTTGTCTAACTTACCTCTCTCACTGGCTCCTTATTTATCAATAACATTTAGGGCAGGAACCCTTACTTCCTTTCCTTGACGTCATGCTTGCATAATATTCTTGAATCGTAGCATATCTGTAGAATTTGGATAAGTGCAATCTCATTCCTTTTTCATTTTTATCACATTCTTCCTTTACCATTCCATAGTCACTAGGACCACTTAATTCTGACTTAATGCCACATCACTCCATATTCCCCCATTTAGGGGAGTACTGAGAGTTGGATCTACGATGACCTACTTATAGATGTCGTATCTCTTCATCTTCGGCGTCCTTTCATATCATAGATGACCCTTACTCGCCTTGCGGTAATCCTTCTGTGCCAAGGATAAAGACATTCCTTACTTGCGATGGTGACACTTAGTGTAACTGGCACATACAGTTCCTTAAGCTTACTTTGCTCACATTGCTTGCTTCAGGAAAGCGTCTTCCTAAATGACCATTCTCTGCATTTCTCATGAATCTTCTTCTGTTGTCCATTCTACTATCGCCGGAACGCAATTTGAAATTTTCATGATGATGACTATTATCAAATCACTCAATCCCTAATTCATGTTTAGTTTATCGTGTTCACCAACCCATACTGATTTCTATTACTCTGGGGTCTAACTTTTCCTTTTGGTAATCATGTCAGAGTCACGAACTTATTTTTCGAAATGAGGATATGACTTTATGGCCTATATTCCTTTGTTGTCTGAATGTTTGGCTCCTCTTGTCTTTTTCTTCACTTGACTATATACTCTGTAATACTGTCATGATTTTTTTGATCTACCGTTGTCATCCATGCATCACATCTTACTCATATTGCATCATTAACTCTCTTTTTATTTCCTACTAACATTTATGTCTATCACTTTATTCTGAAAACTCGAACAAGACATTCTTTTGCTTTTAGCTCCCCTTGCTCCATCCACTGGGTCTTCGAATTGCCTAACATTCTTTCTCTACTAGGGACGGGAGCTACACTAAGGTAGTATTTATCCTTTCAAGGCTTCTAGTGTCTATCTTTGTATTACTCATATCTAGCTGTATTATTTTAGAGTGCACCGTCTGGGTGTCTCATAAGGAGATATATTAGCACATTTGCGATATCCTTCGGAAATGTCAACTAACGCAAACATATCATCCACAATTTTAGGTCACTCTAGCCCCAGCCGGATCCTGATATCCGATCCTTTTCTTAAACTACACCTGTTAGCTCCCATAGGGCATAACTGATATGGGTGTGGTCAATTATACATACCTCTGTAACTGTTGATGGTAACTCACAATGCTTATATATTTTTTTGCCGATAATCTTCATTAACTGGGTACCTCGTACCTTCTCATCTTGCTCCTTTTACTTGTTAAAGCTTGTATCTACCTTATAAATCTCTCGTTGCTTTTTACCATATGGGTGGATAGATATTCATGCCTTTGGGCTCCTTTTCCAGAAGCTCACACGTCTTAGTACACACATGATCTACTGGAGACCCTACATTTACTCATCATAAGCATGATGCAAATTCGAGTTACTCCAACTAAACTCTTCCACAGCCGCATTCAATCCCTTACTAGCTATCCTTCTGAATGTACGCATCGTCATATTATGAATAAGATAGAGTTTAGGAAATTGAGTTCTTACAACTAAGCTCTACCACACGATCTAGAGTAAGAAGAAAGAGTGACAGTCATAAATTCCCTGTAGCCTCCTGCTTATAAGTGTGGTGCACGACACACCCATAAACAAGACTCTACTAGACACGACTTGTAGACTCCCTAGGACAGAACTGCTTTGATACCACTTTTGTCACGACTCAACACGAAGGGCCACGACGGGCACCTGGTGCCTTACTCGACCAAGTACTAACATACCATACTTTTGTATTATTCTATCATAGGTAAATGAACCAGAGTAAAACACGAGGGAAATGCAAACCTATACATATGACATACTGGCCTATAAGACCAAATTGATCACTCGTACACTGAACATAGGCCGACAAGGCCATATAATCTTTCACGTACACGACATATGTCTACAAGCCTCTAAGAGTGCATAAATATTATAAAGGTCGGGACAGGGCCCTGCCATACTAATAATTACATGTCCTAATCATACTGACCAAATAAGCAACTCCGGAGTAAATGGAGCGCACCAACACCTTCCGCTGAGCAGATAGCCTACTTGGAGAACTCTCATCCTGTCTATCAGGACCTGCGAGCATGAAACGTAGCGTCCCCAGGAAAAAGGGACGTCAGTACAAATAATGTACCGAGTATGTAAGGAATGAAAATCAATAAATAATAGACATGAGAGAAACATGGAGTAAAAGACTCGACATGTAAGTCTGGATAACTCTGTAAATCATGAAATACTTATAGTGTCATGCATATGCGTATGAATGTCATGTCGTGCATAAGTACATGTATTCATAACATCATCACGATCTGAGGGCATCCCATCATATCATCTCGGCCACTGTGGGCAAAATCATCAACGTATACCAACTGATCAGGTAGTGGTCCGTGTATAACGCCATAACCTTTTCCTATATCCCATATACATACATACATACATATATATATATATATATATATGAGAAGTACGTCAACAAAACCTCTCGGAACATCATAAGACCTTATGCCTCTGATTAATATCATGAAATAAACTTTGTTGAAAGGGTGAACAAGGCCGAGCGCCTTCAAAGGTTGCTCCAATCGCCTGAAGCCTTGTGGATTGATTGTGGGGTATTTAGGCGTGTCACGCCAACCATCTTCCAGTTCCTGGATAATCATTCCCGGATAATGCTTGCCGCAGGGGCTACCAACTTACATATTTTTTGAGACTTATGAACAGACGATTGAATAATAAGACACATGGGGAATCAAGAACATAAGCATCTCTAGCATTTTTATGAGTAGAGTCATTTACGGAAGTTGTGCATTTACTCGTTTCGTTTGTATCGGACGGATCATGCCAAAAGGAAAGAAGGGATAGCCTTAACATACGTGAGCTGATTCTCTTGATAATCCCTCTAACACATGTTAATTGCAACAACACGTAATGGCGGATCGAAGTAGGGGAAAATCTATATGATATTCTTGAGAAAGATTGCACCGTACTTCCTTAAAATTGCAAAATCTCATGTTGATAAGGTGCTAAGAATTCTCGTTTGAATCTGTTTGATTCACGTTGCTAACATTGGATTCCTTGAATGAGTTGGTTGAAGATGTTATAGAAATTGCTCACGTTACTTGAGTTGGAGAAGTCTTATAAATATTTTCAAGGTTATGAGCTTCTTCAGCCGTGACCTTGAGTTTTTGATTCAAAGTTCAAACATCATTTTCTTGATTTTTGAAATGTCTTTTACTAAGTGGGTGTGGGCCCCACATCTTTGATGACTAATGTCACGACCCAAACTGGAGGGCCATGACTAGCACCCGGCCATACTTACCGAGCACCAACATACATTTTATCTAACCTTCTTTATTATCTTTTAGGGCTGACGAGATCAATATAAATGGTAGACATGGGTCGCGGACAACCAACAATAAAATATGATGGCATGAACATACATAACATGGGATGACTAGACAATCAAGAAACTATATATAAAGTACGAGCTACCACGCTACCATGAGAGACTATATAACAAAAACCAGCCGACAAGGCCTACCAAACTATACATGAGTCCACACCTGTCTATGAGCCTCTAAAGGAACATAAGTGTTGCAACATAGCCGGAACAGGGCCCCGACATACCATAATGTCTATAACAAAAATGCATACCAAGACCACGGCAAGTCCGAAGAAGGGATCTCGCCAATCACCGCTGAACTGGACAGCCTACTATGGTGGGGGAGCTGCGCCTGCCTGTCTATCAGGACCTGCAGCACGACATGCAGCATCCACAAATATAAGGACATCAGTACGAATAAAGTACTGAGTATGTAAGGCAGGGAACCATAAGTACGAATAGTAATGTAAGCAGGGATAGAGAATAAACAACCTGTAACATCTGGGTACCTCTGAGGGCTACTGACATGAAATGCGTGATACATATGTATATATACATAAACTTTTAAAATATACGCCTCTGTGGGCATCATCATCATCATATCGTACCCGGCCGTAATAGGCTCGGTAAAAATGTACCCGGCCATCATAAGGCTCGGTAGAATCGTACCCGGCCACGTGGAGCTCGGTAAAACCCAACTGATCAGTGGTTGCACAATAGGTGCCATACCCGGCCGTCTATAGCACGGCTTGGTAGAGTAAGATAGATACATATATATAATGCATGCTCAACTCATGGACTCACGTTCTAAACCTTTCGGAGTGACGTAAGGTCGGTATCCTCTGTATACGTTATTAGGACTAACTCTTCACCATGAACCTTATAAGAATTAGGAAGTACCAATAACATTGATAACATATGAATAAGAGAAGCAGCATCAACATCAGTCGTTCCATAAGAGAGGAAACAATGTAAGTACTACTAGCTTCTAAGAGTAGAGTATCTTTGGAAGCTCGTTCATTACATTATGTACAATCGGAGTCGTGCAAAGGAAGGAAAGGGATAGCCTCACATACCTTGTATATACTGCCCCAATCTCAAGCTATGCAATTTTCATGACTCCATAGTCTACAATAAGAGAAACGATACTATAGTTACCATTCAAGCGTCATAACTATTATGTATCGACCACAACCTATTTTACGATGAAACGGACAGCACCTCCCCTATATATATGACTTCACACAATTCCAAAAAATCACCAAAAAGCCTAAACAACATCAATAATAATCATATTGAGCCTCCCAAAACACTCCACGCACAACCTAATCACTTCATACATACGACGGCCACCGTAGTCGTGTCAAACGACCCGGAAATGTTATGAAGAACTACCATCCCACAACCCTATATCTATATGGTGTTTCTCCACACCCTTCCTCCTCCAAAACTCCACAAAACAGTAGTAAAACACGCAGCCCAACAGCAACACAAAACAGTCCGCTACAAGTGAATAACTCGAACTGACGGCTTCCGATCACCGTCCCGTGAGTTCTTACATGTATAGAACGAATTACCATGAATTCACAGCAGAATAAATGTATGAAAGATATCAGTAAACTCACCTTACTTGTTGGATAACTCAGCCCTTATCTTGGTTCTTCAAACCCTAGGGTTTACCCCCAATTTGAACTTGAAAGAGAGGGAAAATCAATTAGGATTTGTGGATAATTTTTGGGAGGAAGTTTCAGGGGTTTAGGTATGGTTATTTGTGAAATATAATGAGGGATATATTGCAGGAGATAAGCCTTTTAATGGGCTCTTTGTATGACCCGAAATTGCCTCTTTTTGGGCTATCATTTAACCAAGTAGGTGACCCACCTACTTGTCACCTAGCAGCTTGTGCAGTCTCACAAAAATGTGTATATCTATCTACTCCAATGTCGTATTGATAAAAGGTTTAATGCGTTGGAAACTAGACTCATAGATCTTCAATTTGGTAGGTAGATCACCCCGTAATTCCAAGTATATTGGGAGAAAGGCTTAATAACATTTGACCTAAAGTTTAAGTAAAACTATGAACCTAAGTTGCAACAACTCTTGTCGACTTTTGTTTCATAACTCGTTTGACTTCAAGACTATGATACGGATATTTTATGATTCATATACCTTAAAATACGACCTCTTGAGAGTATTAAGCACCCCTAGGTTTACCCAAAAATACGGCTGACAACATCCTTGATTCATTTAACTTCTAATACTTGTTAACCACCCTTATACACCTTTGTATCATTTAAGACCAATAGGATTAACCTCTTATCATCTTAAAGATAATCTCTTCATGGATTTACGTCGACGACCTTATGGCATGAACTAACGTATGTGAATATGGGTTGTAACACTAAGTGTCCCAAAACACTCTGAAACCAAAAACAAAACCTCCCGGCAAGTCATATAAGCAGAAAAAGATACGAGGAAACCAAGTCAAAGGGAATCGGGGCTATTACTCTCAAAACGACGGACCAGGTCGTTACGTCCTCCCCCTCTTAAAATAATCGTTCGTCCTCGAACGAGCATAGAGGCATACCTGAAGTGTTGGATAACGGTTGCACATATCATGCTCGGTCTCCCAAGTCGCCTCCTAGACCGGCTGACCCCTCCACTTAACCTTCACTAAAGCAATGTTCTTTGATCTCAGCTTTTTAACCTGCCTGTCCAAAATAGCCACCGGCTCCTCTGCATAAGATAGATCCTTGTCCAACTGGATTGAGCTGAAGTCCAACACATGAAATGGATCACCGTGATACTTCCAGAGAATAGAAACATGGAATACCGGATGAACTCCTGCTAGACTGGGAGGCAAAAAAAAGCTCATAGAAAACCTCCCCAACTCGCCGCAACACCTCGAATGGACCAATAAACCTTGGGCTCAGCTTGCCCTTCTTTTTGAACCTCATAACTCCCTTCATAGGCGAAACCCGGAGCAAGACCCGCTCTCCAACCATGAATGTAACATCGTGAACCTTCCGATCCGCACAACTCTTCTGTCTGGACTGGGCTGTGCGAAGCCGATCCTGAATCACTTTTACCTTCCCCAACGCATCATAAACCAAGTCTGTACCCAATAACCTAGCCTTACCCGGCTTGAACCAACCCACTGGGGACCGACACTGTCTACCATACAATGCCTCATGCGGCGCCATCTAAATGCTCGACTGATAACTTTTATTGTAGGAAAACTCCGCAAGTGGAAAGAAATGATTCCAAGAACTTCCAAACTCCATCACACACGCATGGAGCATATCCTCTAGTATCTGAATAGTACGCCCGGACTGTCCGTCCGTCTGTGGGTAAAATGCTGTGCTGAACTCAACTTGAGTACCTAACTCATGCTGTACGACCCTCTAGAACCATGATGTAAAATGCGTACCCGAGTCAGAGATGATAGACACCAGCACGCCATGAAGTCTGACAATCTCGCGGATATAAACTCGAGCCAGTTGCTCGGAAGAATACGTAGTCATCACAGGAATGAAATGAGCTGACTTGATCAGCCTGTCCACAATCACCCAAACTACATCAAACTTCCACTGAGTCCGTAGGAGTCTGACAACAAAATTCATAGTGATCCGCTCCCATTTCCACTCTGGAATCTCTAACTTCTGAAGCAATCCACCCAGCCGCTGATGCTCATACTTCACCTGCTGGTAGTTTAGGCATCGAGCTACATACTCCACTATGTCATTCTTCATTCTCCTCCACCAATAATGTTGTCTTAAGTCCTGATACATCTTCGTGGCACCCGGATGAATGGAGTACCGCGAACTGTGAGCCTCCTAGAGAATCAACTCACACAATCCGTCTACATTCGACACACATAGCATGCCTTGCATCCTCAATGCACCATCATCTCCAGTAGTGACCTCCTTAGCATCACCGTGCTGAACCGTTTCCTTAAGAACAAGCAGATTGGGGTCATCATATTGATGCTCCCTGATACGATCATAAAGAGAAGACCGGGAGACCACATTAGCCAAAACTCGACTCAGATAAGAAATATCCAATCTAACAAAATAGTTGGTACCTGTTCTTCACTGTAACTTTGTTCAACAAGCGATAATCAATGCACATACGCATAGAACTATCCTTTTTCTTCACAAACAAATTCTGAGCACCCCAAGGTGACACACTAGGATGAATGAAGCCCTTATCAAGTAATTCTATAACTGTTCCTTCAACTCCTTCAACTCAGGAGGAGCCATACGATATGGAGGAATAGAGATGGGCTGAGTGCCCGACAACAAATCAATACGAAAGTTAATATCTCTGTCGAGCGGCATGCCTAGAAGATCAGCTGGAAATACATCAGGGAAATTCCTCACTAATGGGTCTGACTCAACTGTAGGGGTATCAATACTGACATCTCTCACATAAGCTAGATACGCATCACACCCCTTCTCAACCATCGTTCAGCTTTAAGAAATGAAATAACTCTGTTGGGAGTATAATCTAAGGTACCTCTCCACTCTAACCGTGGTAAGCCTGGCATAGCCAGCGTCACGGTCTTGGCGTGACAATCAAGAATAACATAATGGGGCAACAACCACTCCATGTCCATGGTAATATCAAAATCTACCATACTGAGCAATAATAAATCGGCTCTAGTCTCAAAACCACTAATAACAACCAAACACGATCGATACACACGGTCAACAACATAGAATCTCCCACAGGTGTAGACTCATAAATAAAAAATCTCATAGAATCACGAGATATGCCAAAATATGGAGCAAAATAAGTTGACACATTGGGATAACTGGAGCCTAGATCAAATAATACCAACGCATCTCTATGACAAACCGGAACAATACTTGTAATGATTGAGTTGGAAGCAACTGCCTCTGTACGAGTAGCAAGGGCATAATATCTGGCCTGGACTCCCCCTCTAGGACGACCTCTACCTCCCCGTCCTCCACCTCGAGCTGGCTGAGTAGGTGGAGTGGTAGCTGGTGCTGTAATCATAACCTGAGGACCCTATGGAGCACGTGGTGCCTGAGAAGTCTGTGGAGGTGCACCCCTTCTAAGTTTGGGGCAGTACCTCACCATATGGTGAGTCGCCACACTCAAAACAAGCTCTCGAAGGACGTGGCTACTGTGGCTGGCTCGGGCTAGGTCTACTGGACTGACCGCTAAAAGCATCCCGTGTAGGAGGTACACTAGATAGTGGAGGTGCATAATAAGGCTCCTAAGGCCTAGGAGTATCCCGAAATACCATTGGCCACGGGAAGTGCTAAATGAATAGGGGACTCACATAGCCCCTACCATGGACAACTGTAGCTGGGGCACGAGTACCAGTATAATAGCCAGACTCTCGAGACCTCTTAGCCTCTCTCTCGAGCAAGCATGCCCTCCACTCTCCCAAAATACTCACAACCTGCTGGTACGAAATATCCATCTCCAACTCCCGAGCCATGCTAGTCCTGATGTTGGGATGGAGCCCCTCGATAAATCGACAGACCCTTTCTCAAACTATAGTAACCAATGCCGGTGCATGTCTAGCCAAATCACTGAAACGAACTGCATACTCTGACACAGTCATAGCACTCTAGTGCAACTGCTCAAACTCAGCGCGCCATGCATCTCTGAGTCTTTGGGGAACATACTTCTCAAAAATAAATCCGAGAATTAAGTCCATGTAAGTGAAGCTTCCTCAGCCGGACTGTCCAACTCATAAGTACGCCACCACTGATAGGCTATTCCTCTAAGCTGGAACGCAGTGAAAGAAACCCCACTCGACTCTGCTATGCCTATAGTACGGTGAATACGATGGTACTCCTTAAGAAAGCCCTGAGCATCCTCTGTCGCCAAACCACTGAAAGTAGGAGGGTGGTACTTCTTGTACCTCTCTAGCCTACATTGCTCCTCCTCAGAAACTGCTGCCCTACCCTCGGGCTGAACTGGGGCTACAGGTGGCACCGATACAACCTCTGAAATTTAATTGACTTGAACCCGCTGCTCTGGGGTGCTAGCGTGGGAGTCTGTGCTCCTCCCCCAGCCTGAGATGTGGCAGGAGCAAGGGGAATCAACCCTGCCTAAGCTAGAGTCTCGAACATGCTCAGGGACTGTGCGAGGGTCTCATGAAGAGCTGGTATAGTAGTAGGCATCTCAGGTGCCTGCGCTCCAACTAGAGCTACTGGTGGCTCCTCTGTAGTAGCTCATGCAGGTGCTCTGGCTGCACCATGTGGACGTCTTCGGCCTCTACCCTGCCCCGGCCTCTGGCAGCTCTAGCAGGGGGCGTAGGTGCCTGGTCATCTAATCCGGTTGTATGTGTCCTCAGCATTTGTGAGAGAATAGAAAACGGAAGTTTAGAATTTCAAAGTCAACAATTTCGCAGGACAAGGAATCAAAAGAAGTGAGGTTTTTCTAACAATTCCATAGCCTCCCAAAGATAAGTACAGACATCTCCGTACCAATCCTTGAGTCTCTACTAAACCTTCTTGTGACTCACGACACCTATGAACCTAGAGCTCTAATACCAACTTGTCACGACCCAAATCCTCCCTCCGTGATATGTTGTGACAACACCTAGTCTCTACGACTAGATAAGCCTAACATTTTCAAAATAATGAAATTTAAAACATAAATTTAACAACTAGCTATAATAGATATTTAAATAACCACGATAAATGCCGCTTGACATGTAGAATAACCACTCTCGAATATACAAAAGTTCTCCCCAAGACCCGGAACATCATAAGTCACAAGCTTCTACGAATTTGTCTAACTGTTTCTATACACCAGTAACTAGAAGGAATAAAAAAAGAACAACACAAAAAGGGATAGAGGGGGACTCCGAGGTCTGCGAACGTGGGCATATGTACCTTGAACTCCCTGAAGTAGCAGCGAGTATGCAACTAAAAGCGAGGTTGGTAGGAGGTACCTGGATCTGCACACGAAAACATGTGTAGAAGATTAGCATGAGTACACCACAATGATACCTAGTAAGTGCCAAGCCTAACCTCAGTCGAGTAGTAACGAGGTCAGGTCAGGGCCCTACTGAAATATATAAATTAAATGAGGCAGAATAAATATTGTAGTATAATAAGAGACTAAAATTTAACAAAAGGCAATCACAGAGAATAACAGTACAGTACACATGAATAACAGCAGGGGATCTCCCGAGATACCGTCTCGTAGTCCCAAAAGTAAATATGCAAGGGGATCTTCAAGAATACTGTCCTGTAGTCCCAAAGTTAATATACAAGGGGATCTCTGGGAATACCGTTCCGTAGTCCCAAAGTAAATATGCAGGGGGATTTCCCGAAATACCGTTCCGTAGTCCCAAAGTAAATATGCAAGAGGATCTCCCAGGATACCGTCCCGTAGTCCCAAAGTAAATACGCAGCTCAAAACAATGGAAATAAGAGTTACAGCAAGAAATCCTACAGTTTAGACTAAGTACAAGGCAAGGAAAAGCAGGAAAATCCACTAAGCATGCTGCACAGAGTTCAGATAAGCATTTAAGGCACGTAGACATGCTATTCTAGGGTAAACATGATAAATACCCATGCTGATATAACTCAAATAAGAAGAAACAGGTTATTACTCTGTAAAAATTGGGTTTTACAACAAATGGCCAGTGTACACACTCGTCACCTCACGTACACGATGCTCACATATCACAACGGTACCAAATTCTAACGGGACTTCCCGCACTCAAGGTTAGGCAAGCCACTTACCTCGAACCAAGCTCAATCAATCGGTAACAATGCCGCTTCCACGAATATCCGACTCCGAATGGCCCAAATCGATACAAAAGCAATTACTTACCATAAAAATAACTATAAGAAACTAATCTAATTTATGAAATCAAGGCTTAAGCAAGAAATTAGAAAATTGCCCCAAAAAGTCGACCCGGGCCCTCGTCTCGGAATCGGGTAAAAGTCACAAAATATGAACACCCATTCACTCACGAGTTCACTCGTACCAAAATTATCCAAATCCGATATCAAAATCTCAATCAAGGCCCAAAATCTTAGTTGAAGAACTTCTTACCATTTCCCCAAATATTCAACCCAAATCCAAAATTAAAAGATGGAATTAATGATAGATTAGTAGGATATAACCAAAATCAAGTGTAAAATCATTACCCAATCAATGTCTCTGAAAATCCCTCAAAATCTCGTCCAAATCCAAACTCTCTATCTCATGTTTTGATAAAAATGGCCAAACCCTTTATTTGAAGTGTTATAGACTGCCCAAGTATTCCTTCTTCGCAAACGCGGTCACACCCTCGCGTTCGCGTCTTGAACAAAAATCCACTGACCAAAATCTCTCTTTCACGAACGCGGCTGACCTATTGCGAACACCTAGATTCCACTGCCTATTGCTTTGCGAACACGTTCCTCACTACACGAACGCGTAGAACAAAAACCTTGGGGTCCTAGCTGCTCAATTTCCCCTACGCGAACGCGACGCCGTTCCCACGTCCGCGATGCACTGCTTGAACAAACCTTAGCGAACGCGTCCTCCACTTTGCAAACGCGAAGAAAAATTGTCCACCTGCCTCCAGCTCCTCTTCGCGAATGCGGGACTCCCCTCGCGATCGTGGAGAAGGAAACCAAAACTGGAGGCATCAGAAAAATGTCTGCAATTTCTTCACTAGTCCAAATGATCCGTTAGCCACCCGATATCAACCCGAGGCCCCCGGGACCTCAATCAAACATACCTAACAGTCCTAAAACACCATACCAACTTAGTCGATCCCTCAAAATGCATCAAACAACAACAAAAACCTGAATCACCCTCCAATCAAAACTTAATGAACTTCAAACTTCAAATTAATACAACCGATGCCGAAACCTATCAAACCACGCTCGATTGAACTCAAATTTTGCACACAATTTATATTCATCATTATGGACCTACTCCAATTGGAATTCGACCCCGATATCAAAAATTCCACTTTCGGTCGAAATCTCCAAACATTTGACTTTTGCCATTTCAAGCCTAAATCAACTACAGACCTCCAATTCACAATCTGGACAAGCTCTGAAGTCAAAAATTACCCAATAGAGCTAACGAAACTGACAAAACTCCATTCTGGAGTCGTCTTCACACAGTTCTGACTACGGTCAAAATCATAAGACTTAAGCTTCCGTTTTAGGGACTAATTGTCCCAAAACACTCTAAAACCAAAAACAAAACCTCAAAAAAAGATATGGGAAAAGCAGTTAATAGGGAATCGAGGCTATTACTCTCAAAACGACTAGCCGGGTCATTACACCGAGGCACGTAGTTCACGTTGCTTTTTTGGAGATTGGTGTAATGTGAGTTGGACACGTGGGTCGAGCTGAGTACCACGTTTCATCCTCAGATGGACGATCAAACATCCAGATGGCTCCATATGAGGCCTTATATGGGAGGAAATGTTGATCACCCATTGGTTGGTTTGATCTCGGGGAGGCTAGGTTGTTGGGCACTGATTTGGTCCGTGATGATATGGATAAGGTTAAGTTGATTCAGGAGCAATTTCATACAGCTCAGTCCAGGCAGAAGAGTTATGCAGACCGGACGGTTGGAGATGGGTCTTACATAGTGGGTGAGAAGTTTCTTCTTCGAGTGTCGCCTATGAAGGGTGTGATGCGGTTTGGGAAGAAGGGTAATTTGAGCCTGAGGTTTATTGGCCCGTCTGAGATATTGGAGAGAGTTGGGGAGGTTTCTTACATGCTTCCTTCGCCTCCTGTCCTAGCAGGGGTACATCTGGTATTCCATGTTTTCATGCTTCAGAAGCACCATGATGACATGTCACATATTTTGGAGTTCAGCACGGTTTAGCTTGATAAGAATTTGTCCAATGAGGAGGAGCAGGTGGCTACTTTAGAGGCAAGTTCGAAAGTTGAGATCCAAGAGTTTTCCTTCTGTAAAAGTGCAATGGAGGGATCATCCGATTGAGGAATCTACATGGGAGTCAGGGTCTGAGATGCGGTGAAGTTACCCCCACCTTTTACCAGTCCAGGTACTTTTCTATGTCCGTTCGAGGACTAACGTTTCTTTAGAGGTAGAGAATGTGACGACTCGGTAGTTCATTTTGAGAACTAGCCCTTATTTCCATGTTTCGTACCTCTATTAGCTTTATTTGATGTTTCTTGATTTGCATGCATGGTCCGTGTCGTTTTCGAAAAGTTTTTACATAAAAATTTGAAGAAAATGTGATTTTTAACTTTAAAAACAACTTGAGTTAACCACGGTCAACATTCTTGGTAAACAACCTCAGATCGGTGTTTTTATTATTCCAGTAGATTTGTATGATGTTTTTGAACTTGTATGCATGTTTGGTTGGGGTCAGGGGTGACCCAAGCGAGTTTCGGCGCATTTTGTGAAAGATTGTGAAAAATGAGTTTTCAAGTTGAAATATTGAGTTTTGATGATCGATTCTTGTTATTTTGATGATTTGAGGTAGTGACCAAGTTTATATGATGTTATTACACTTGTGTGCATGTTCGGTTTGGAGCCTGAGAGGATCGGGTAAATTTCAGATTGGTTTCCGACTTAGAAGACTGCTGGTTTTTCTTCTGGTGCACAGTGCTTCGCGATCACGAAGGCTCTCGTGCGACCGCGAAGGGGAAAATTTGGGGTGGGGCTGGTTTCTCCTCACAAACGAAGAGGCCAGTCGCAAACGTGAAGAAGTGGGGGCTTACTCTTCGCAGACGCGACCTGCATCACTTGAACGCTAAGCTTTGAGGACGACCTAGGAGGATGGCAGGGGTCTTCATCACAAATGCAGACCAGGGACACGAACGCGAAGGTAGGCTGGGGAATAAGCCTTAACGAATGCGAAGTCCATTAGGTAGTTCTTTTCGCGAACACATCAAGTGCTTCATAAACGCGAAGAACACCTGATGCCCAGCTATTTTAAAAGCCGACAGTCGGGATTATTGCATTCAACACCATTTTTGAAAGCTAGAGCTCAGACTAGATAGGATTTTGAGGAGATTTTCATTCCAACTTCATTAGATAGTAAATTTTAACTAGTTTTGATGTATTTCCATAATCACCCATCGATTTTAACCTTAATCTATGAATTTCGTGGTAGAAATTAGGGGTTTTGGGTAGAAATTTGGGATTTCGCAAAATTTAGATTTAGACCTGAAATTGAGCTCGGATTTTTAAACAAATCACATAACCGGGCTCGGGGGTGAATGGGTAATCGAGTTTTGGTTCAAATCTCGGGTTTTGATCAAGCGGGCCCGAGGTTGACTTTTGTTGGCTTTTTTCAATTTCGTTAAAGATTGAATCTTTTTCACTCATGGGTAGTTTGTAAAGCTTATTTTGAATTAGTTGAACTATATTTGACTAGATTTGATTAGTTTAGAGGCTAATTCTAAAGGAAAGGCCATGGTTAAGTGTTGATTTGATTGCAAAAAGAGGTAAGTGTCGTGTCTAACTTTGACTTGAGGGAATTAGGACTTGATTGGATTATTTGTTATTTGATTTATGTGCGGGGATGGCATATTTTCAAGGGAAGGAGTGTATATACGTAGTCACAGGTTAAGTATGCGGGTTACGATATTTATTTATTGTTTTTAATTATTTCATGCCTTCATTTAATCCATGTTATTACTTGTTAAATGCTTTAAATGTCACTTGCCTTTACTTGTTAAAAACCTGCCTTATTCCGTTACATGACTTAGTTGCCAATTGTTTCCATGTATCAATGTCTTCATTTATTGACTGTCCTTGCTTGCTCTTGAACTTTGGTATTAATAGATAGCTACTCTTATCCACTTTATGTCTTTAATTATAAAATTCTTTTATTGCGTTTTATTTGAGTTACACCGTAGTTGGTTGTAAATGTTCATTTATCTTATTATTGTGTGGGATTGGGTGGCACACCGTAATGGTTAGTGGTATTATTGAGTGGGATCGCCGCAATGGATATTGGTATTACTATTTGGGATCAGGTTGCACACCTCAATGTTAATTGTATATATTTGTGGATCGGGTTGCGCGACACAACTGAGAAGACTTGTTATATATATATGTGTGTGTGTGTGTGTGTGTGTGTGTGTGTGTGTGTGTGTGTGTGTGTGTGTGTCGGGGGGAAGGGGGGGTCGAGTTGCGTGCCGCAACAGAGAAGACATTTACTACTGTGTTTAACTATTGTTACTGTATCCATGTTGAATACGAGGAGTTGAGCATAGGTATTATCCTGGGGCCCTCTGTTATGTGTTTTCCGCACTGGTTATGTTAATTTCTTGCTTTTCCTATATTTCTGCTGTTATTTCATTCATATTCGCACATGTTTATAGTAGGTGCCTTGTTATAGCCTCGTCAATACTTCGTCGAGGTTAGGCTCGGCACTTACGAAGTACATGGGGTCGGTTGTACTCATGCTATACTTCTGCACTTCTTGTGCAGATTCTAGTGTTGGTCCCAACATCGGTTAGTCGAGGATTGCTTGGATAAGCTTTTCAAGGAGACTTGAGGTATAGCTGCACGATAATCACAACCCTGAAGTCCCCTTCCTTATCTAGTTTTACTATTTCTTTCGTATAAAATAGTTGTATAGTTATTCAGACATTGGTTGTAGCACTTCTAGTATGCTCAAGTACTTGTGACACTGGATTATGAGATTTGATTAGTCAGCGTTTGGAGTTGTTATAACTATTTTGAATTTGTATAGCTTTATTTCTTATTAAATTGCTTTCAAATTTGGTTTTAAAATGATTAATTGTGTACTAATTTTGGCTTTCCTAGCAAGTGGACGTTAGGCACCATCATGACCCCGCGATGGGGATTTTAGGTTGTAGGAGGGTTAAAGTTGAGTGTTAACAGTGTATGATGGCGACATGGTTAGTGTAAACGATGACTTTAGTTCCCACCAAGAAGACTCTAATTTTGCTAGTGTAGAAAATGTAATGGAACACTTTATTCTTCCTTTGGCCCAAGACAATTCCAATTGTTGTACCCCTGGCATCATACATAAGTTCAAAAAGCTCTTCCTAATCCGGGGTTGTGATAATTGGTGAAGTCACCAATCTCTTTTTTAGTCCCTCATATTCCTTTAAGCAAGCATCATCAAACTTGAATGGAGTATCCTTTTCAAGCAACCTACACAAGGGAGCAGAAATCTTAGAGAAGTCTTTGATGAATCGACGATAAAACATGCATGACCCAAGAAGGTTCTAACTCCTTTGACAGATATTGGAAGTGGCAATTTGTCGATTGCCTCCACTTTTTCTTTATCCACCTCCAACCCATCTTTGGACATCTTGTGCCAGAGCACATTTCCTTCTTGCAACATAAAATGGTATTTTTTTTAATTTAGCACCAAGTTCGTTTCCTCACACCTGGCATGAACTTTACTCAAATTTGTTAAGCATTCATCATAAGATGGTCCAAAGATCGAAAAATCATCCATAAACACTTCAACAAATTTTCTACTATAACTATGAAGATTGTTATCATACACCTTTGAAAAGTTGTAGATGCATTACACGATTCAAATGGCTTTTTTTTAAAAGCATATGTTCCATAAGGACAAATGAATGTGGTTTTCTCTTGATTCGCTCGTGTAATAACAATTTGGTAATAGCAAAATATCCCAAGAAAACAATAATAATGATGCTCAGCTAGCCTATCCAATATTTGATCAATGAAGGGAACGGGGAGGTGATCTTTTCTTGTGGCATTGTTCTATTTCTCGTAATCTATGCAAATTCTCCAACATGTGATAGTTCTAGTAGGAATCAATTCACTATGTTTGTTTACCACCGCTGTCATTCCACCCTTTTTAGGCACACATTGGACTGGCTTCACCCACTTGCTACCAGAGATAGGAAAGATAATACTTTAGTCGAGCCACTTTACCACCTCTGTTCTAACCATCCTTCATGACTGGATTCAAGCAACGTTGGTGCTCAACACTTGGTTTATGCCCATCCTCCATGAGAATTTTATGCATATAAAAAGATAGGCTAAGTCAGCCATGGTCCATTGTCACGACCCGGAATTCCCACCCTCGGGAGTCGTGATGGCGCCTACTAATAGGAGCTAGGCAAGCCAACTTAATTAGCAATTTCATTAAATACATGATCCTTTTTAACAATTAACGGCATTAAATAAAGGCGACGGAGTTAAAAACATTAGCGGAAGTCTTAAATTTATATAACTGAATGAAATACAGAAATTTCTAACATACGTCTCTACCCCGGGACTGGAGTCACATTCTCACGAACATCTAAGGAGTACTACATACAAAGTCTGAAAGAAACATAATCTGTTTATCTCGGGAACAATGAGATGACAGCCAAAGCGTAAAGATAGAAGGGAGACGCCAGGCCTGCGGACGCCTGCAAGCTACCTCGGGTCTCTCTGGACTGAAGGTTCACCCCCGTGCTAAAGCTGCTGCTGCTGCTCAATACCTGGACCTGTGCAAACATGCACAGAGCGTAGCATCAGCACAACCGACCCCATGTGCTGGTAAATGCCTAGCCTAACCCCGGCGAAGTAGTGACGAGGCTAGACTGGACCCCACATAAACCTGTGGAATTATGAATATACAACGGAAATCGAAGTACAAGGCAACTAACAATATGGGAGGTGCTGTGGGGAGATAACAAGATTAACAGTAAATCCGAAGAAATCAATCTAGGTGCAATTTACAATTTAAAGCGAACGAGAAACTAATACCAACACTAAACACGTTTGCATCAATAATTGTTGCGGCGTGCAACCCGATCCACAATTATCACTGTTGCGGCGTGCAACCCGATCCACAATTATCACTGTTGCGGCGTGCAACCCGATCCACAATTATCACTGTTGCGGCATGCAACCCGATCCACAATTATCACTATTGCGGCGTGCAACCCGATCCACAATTGTCACTGTTGCGGCGTGCAACCCAATCCACAATTATCACTGTTGCGACGTGCAACCCGATCCACAATTATCACTGTTGCGGCGTGCAACCCAATCCATAATTATCACTGTTGCGGCGTGCAACCCGATCCATAATTCTCAATGTTGCGGCGTGCAACCCGATCCACAATGTATGCCTCTCAACCTTGCCCAAGCAACAGTCACAAATAAAGGGCAAGGGAGTAAACAAGTATTTGGAAAGAAATTCCAACAAGGGTAAACAAACAACCAATAACAACCATGCAAGAGTAAATCGTTATTTCTCTTTTTCTATCATTTTCATATCCTAACTCTCATTAGCACTCGTGTCGAGCTCTAAGGCATTTCTCATTTCACGTGCTCTCACCATTTGTATTTCAGACCGAGCCAATGCTCCACGAAGTTCTACAATCACAATATCATTCCCAATATGTTTACCACGTATAGAAGCCATCAATGACATGGAATGCATAACAATATCCAATCAACTCACATATAAAGACTCACGGCCATGCTAGACCCCAATGTATAGGAACTCGTCACCATGCCTATACATCGTACTCGATCATTTAGCAGTTAGCAAACAAGACTCGACTCCTAATACCTCAAGCTAGGGTTAAACCAAACACTTACCTCAACTTCCACGGCCAATACAATCCTCCACGACCGCTTTCCCTCTCGAATTCGGCTCCAACTCGACCAAATCTATGCAATAAGGACTTCATGATATCAATATGTTCTAGACAAATCAAACCCAATGACTAATTATAGCTTTTTCATCAATTTACCCCCAAAAGGTCAAAAAGTGGCCCCGGGCCCACATGGTCAAAACCCGAGGTTCGAACTAAAACCCGTTTACCCATTCCCCCAAGAACTCAAACATGTAAGTTATTTTGGAATCGGACCCCGAATTGAGGTCCAAAATCCCCAATTTTAGAAAACCTAGGTTCTACCCTAAATTCCCAATTTCCCCATTAAAACCTTTGTTTTGAAGTTGAAATTATGTTTAAGGATGTTAAGTAGTAAAGAAAATCAGTTAGAAAACACTTACCAATCGTTTTGAAGAAGTGAAATCGTTTGGAAAATCGCCTCTTATGTTTTGGGTTTTGAAAAAAGTGAAAAATGACTGAAAATCCCGACTTTATATACTGTGCTGGAGACTGGCGCGGACTGCACAAAAATGCACCGCGGCCGCGCCGAGGAAGGAAAAAAAATGACTCTCTGAACCTACCCAGCGCGAACCGCACTGATTTGGTGCGCGACCGCGCTAGTCGACCTAGACTTCACTGGCCCTCTGAACCTAGCCACGCGGACCGTGTAGAGATGCACCGCGGCCGCGCAGCTTACAGCGCGGACCGCGCGGAAATGACCGCGGCCGCGCTGGGGGCCTGCAACCCCTGAACCTGCAACCATCTGCTATTTTTTTTTCTAGCCTAAGACCTCTCGGGACGTACTCAAAACTCACCCGAGCCCTCGGGGCTCCAAACCGAACATACATATAAACTCAAAAACATCCTACGGACTCATCCGTGCGATCAAATCGCCCAAACAACATCATAATCATCAAATTAGGCCGCAAGACCCAGGCTTTCCTTCCAATTTTCATAAAACATCAAGTTTAGAGTTTTTAGTCCAAAATACGTCAAACGACGTCCAAATTCAACCAAACTTTACAGGAAGTACTTAAGCCGTATATAAGACTTGTACCGGGCGTCGGAACGAAAATACGAGCCTGATATCACAGTCTTTTAATCAAATTCCATTTCTAATTTCCTTAATTATTTCTAGAAAACAATTTCACACAAAAATTCATTTCTCGGGCTTGGGACCTTGGAATTTGATTCCGGGCATACGCCCAAGTCCCATATTTTCCTACGGACCCTCCGGGACCGTCAAATCACAGGTCCGGGTCCGTTTGCCCAAAACGTTGACCGAAGTCAAACTTAATCAATTAAATACCAAGATTTAACAATTTTTCTCACAAATTTCATATTTAAACTTTTCCGGCTACGCGCCCGGACTGCGCACACAACTCGAGGCAACCCCAAATGAGGTTTTCACGACCTCAGATGTACAGAGGGAGTAGGAATACAGGTGATGACCCTTTGGATCGTCACATTCTCCACCTCTAAAACAACCGTTCGTCCTCGAACGGACAAAAGAAAGGAGTACCTGAGTCGGGGAAAAGATGGGGATTACGGCTCCGCATATCATACTCGGACTCCCAGGTCGATGCCTCAGGAGGCTGACCTCTCCACTAAACACGGATAGAAGGAAAACTCTTGGATCTCAACTGACGTATCTGCCGGTCCAGAATAGCTACCGGTTCCTCCTCATTGGATAAGTCCTTGTCCAACTGGACAATACTGAAATCTAACACGTGGGTAGGATCGCTGTGATACTTTCGAAGCATGGATACATGGAAAACTAGATGCACGACCGATAAGCTGGGCGGCAACGCAAGTCTATAAGCCACCTCTCCCACTCGATCAACAATCTCAAACGGCCCAATGTACCTAGGGCTAAGCTTGCCCTTCTTCCCAAATCTCATCACCCCCTTCATAGGCGACACTCGGAGCAATATCCGCTCACCAACCATGAAAGCTACATCTCAAACCTTACGGTCTGCATAACTCTTCTGCCTAGACTGAGCTGAACGAAGTCTCTCCTGAATGATCTTGACCTTGTCCAAGGCCTCCTGAACCAAATCCGTACCTATCAACCGAGCCTCTCCCGGCTCAAACCATCCCACCGGAGACCGGCATCGCCTACCATATAAAGCCTCATAAGGAGCCATCTGGATGCTCGACTGGTAGCTGTTGTTGTAAGCAAACTCCGCCAATGGCAAGAACTGATCCCACGAACCTTCAAAGTCAATAACACAAGCTCGGAGCATATCCTCCAAAATCTGAATAGTCCGCTCGGACTGACCGTCCGTCTGGGGATGAAATGCTGTGCTCAAGTCCACCCGTGTGCCCAACTCTCGCTGAACCGCTCTCCAGAAGCGTGAGGTAAACTGCGTACCCCGATCCAAAATGATAGACACGGGCACGCCATGAAGGCGAACAATCTCCAGAATATAGTTCTCAGCGAACCTCTCATAAGAATAGGAGACTGCCATAGGAATGAAATGCGCTGACTTGGTCAGCCTATCAACAATAACCCATATCGCATCAAACTTCTTCCGGGTCAACGGAAGTCCGGTAACAAAGTCCATAGTAATCCGCTCCCATTTCCACTCGGGAAGCTCAATCCTCTGATGCTCGCACTTAACCTGCTGACAATTCAAACAACGAGCCACATATGCTACGATATCCCTCTTCATCCTACGCTACCAATAATGCTGCCACAAGTCCTGATACATCTTCGCGGCGCCCGGGTGAATAGAGTACCTGGAGCTATGGGCCTCCTCTAAAATCAACTCTCGAAGCCCATCCACATTGGGCACACAAACTCGCCCCTGCAATCTCAAAACACCATCATCATCTAAGGTAACCTGCTTGGCACCTCCTCGCTGCACCGTGCCTCTAAGGACACATAAATGGGGATCATCAAACTGCCGATCACGGATACGCTCCAATTATGAAGACGAGCAACCGTGCAAGCTAACACTCTGCTGGGCACAGAAATATCCAACCTCACAAATCGATTGGCCAAGGCCTGAATATCCAAAGCAAGCAGCCTCTGACTGACTGGAATATAAGCAAGACTGCCCATACTGGCTGACTTCCTACTAAAAGCGTCGGCCACCAGATTGGCTTACCCGGGTGATATAAAATAGTGTCATCATAATCCTTCAACAACTCCAACCACCTCCTCTGCCTCAAATTTAACTCCTTCTGCTTGAACAAGTACTGAAGACTCTTGTGGTCAGTGAACACCTCACATGCCATGCCATACAAATAATGCCTCCAAATCTTCAAGGCGTGGACAATAGCTGCCAACTCTAAATCATGCACTGGATAGTTTTTCTCATGAATCTTCAACTGCCTCGAAGCATAGGCTATAACCTTGCCATCCTGCATCAATACTGCACCAAGTCCAATACGGGAAGCATCACAATAAACGGTATATGGCCCAGATCCTGTGGGCAAGACCAACACCGGTGCTGTAGTCAGGGCTGTCTTGAGCTTCTGAAAGCTCGCCTCACACTCCTCCGACCATCTGAACTGGGCAACCTTCTGGGTCAACTTGGTCATCGGAGCTGCAATAGATGAAAACCCCTCCACAAACCGACGGTAGTAGCCTGCTAACCCCAAGAAACTCCGAATCTTCGTCGGTAATGCTGGTCTAGGCCAGTTCTTGACTGCCTTTATCTTCTTCGGGTCCACTTGAATACCCTCAGCTGATACAACTTGACCCAAAAATGCTACTGAACTCAACCATAACTCACACTTGGAGAACTTGGCATATAACTGACTATCCCTCAGAGTCTGAAGAACCACTCTAAGGTGCTGCTCGTGCTCCTCCTGGCTGCGGGAGTACACCAAAATATCATCAATAAAGACTATCACGAACCTGTCCAAATATGGCCTGAATACTCGGTTCATCAACTCCATGAATGTTGCTGGGGCATTGGTCAACCCAAACGACATGACCAAGAACTCGTAATGCCCGTACCGAGTACGGAAAGCTGTCTTAGGGACATCGGATGCCCTAATCCTCAACTGGTGGTAGCCAAGTCTCAAGTCAATCTTGGAAAATACCTTGGCACCCTGAAGCTGGTCGAACAAATCATCAATCCTCGGTAGTGGATACTTATTCTTAATTGTTACCTTGTTCAATTTCCGGTAATCTATACACATCCGCATCGAACCATCCTCCTTCTTGACGAATAACACTGGCGCGCCCCAAGGCGAAACTCTGGGTCTAATAAAACCCTTATCTATCAGGTCCTGCAATTGGTCCTTTAACTCCTTCAGCTCCGGTGGGGCCATACGATATGGTGGAATAGAAATGGGCTGGGTGCCTGGAGTCAAATCAATACAAAAATTGATATCTCTATCGGGCGGCATACCCGGCAGGTCCGAACGAAAAACATCGGGAAATTCTCGGAAAATAGGCACAGAATCTACGGGAGGGATCTCAGCACTAGAATCACGAACATAGGCCAAATAGGCCAGACACCCCTTCTCGACCATACGTCGAGCCTTCACGTACGATATGACACTACGGGTAGAATGACTTGGAGTCCCCTCCACTCTAAGCGAGGCATACCCGGTAAGGCTAATGTCACGGTCTTGGCATGGCAGTCCAAGATAGCATGATAGGGTGATAACCAATCCATACCCAAAATGATATCAAAGTCAACCATATCTAATAGCAACAAGTCTACACGGGTCTCAAGACCCCCAATCACTACAACACACGAACGATGGACTCGGTCGACCACGATAGAGTCACCCACCGGTGTAGACACATATACCGGAATACCCAAGGCATCACTAGGCATGACCAAGCATGGTGCGAAATAAGATGAAACATATGAATACGTAGATCCTGGATCAAATAGTACTGAAGCATCTCGATCACAAACCAGAACCATACCTGTGATCACCGCATCTGAGGCCTCTGCTTCGGGCCTAGCCTGGAGTGCATAGCAACAGGGCTGAGCCCCACCACCCTGAACTGAATCCCTAGGTCGATCTGCTGCTAGCTGACCTCCGCCCCTGGCGGTCTGAGCTCCACCTCTATGGCCTCTACCTCCACCTCTAGCTGGCTGTGGAGCATCCGGTGCCTGAATCATAGGTCGGGGACCCTGCTGCTGCGGCTGAGTACCCCTCACTCTCGGGCAAGCTCTCCTGATGTGACCATACTCACCATACTCATAACACCCCTCTGAACGCTATGGCTGGCCCTGGCGACCTGAATGACCTCCACGGAAACTCTGAAGTGGCGGTGCACTGATGGGAGCTGACGGTACACTGAGGGACTGCTGATCAGAATAATGCCCACGGTAACCACGATCACCTGGGGCACCCTGAGAAACCTGGAGGGCTGACTGGAAAGGCTTGGAGGGCTGACCCCTATCATAAGAATCCCTGCCTGAGGCACCACTGAAATGACCTGAGTGATGGGGTCTCTTGTCCACTTTGTGGCTACCCCCCTACGCCAGAACCATCTCAACTCGGCGGGCCACATTGGCCGCCTCCTGAAAGCTGATCTCACTACCAGTCTCCCTAGCCATCTGGAGACGAATCGGCTGAATCAAACCATCAATAAATCTCCTCACCCTCTCCCTCTCAGTGGGGAGTATAACAATAGCATGGCGTGCTAGATCAATGAACCGAGTCTCATACCGAGTGACTGTCATAGAGCCCTGCTGGAGACGCTCGAACTGCCTGCGAAGAGCCTCTCGCTGAGTAACTGGGAGAAACTTCTCCAAAAATAACTCTGCAAACTGATCCCATGTCAATGCTGGCGACCCCGCTGGTCTGGCTAAAAAGAAATCCCTCCACCACGTCTTGGCGGATCCTGCTAGACGAAAAGTGGCAAAGTTGACCCCATTGGTCTCCACAATAACTGTTGCGGCGTGCAACCCGATCCACAATTATCACTGTTGCGGCGTGCAACCCGATCCACAATTATCACTGTTGCGGCGTGCAACCCGATCCACAATTATCATTTTTGCGGCGTGCAACCCGATCCACAATGTATACCTCTCAACCTTGCCCAAGCAACAGTCACAAATAAAGGGCAAGGGAGTAAACAAGTATTTGGAAAGAAATTCCAACAAGGGTACACAAACAACCAATAACAACCATGAAAGAGTAAATCGTTATTTCTATTTTCTATCATTTTCATATCCTAACTCTCATTAGCACTCGTGTCGAGCTCTAAGGCATTTCTCATTTCACGTGCTCTCACCATTTGTATTTCAGACCGAGCCAATGCTCCATGAAGTTCTACAATCACAATATCATTCCCAATATGTTTACCACGTATAGAAGCCAACAATGACATGGAAGGCATAACAATATCCAAACAACTCACATATAAGGACTCACGGTCATGCTAGAACCCAATGTATAGGAACTCGTCACCATGCCTATACATCGTACTCGATCATTTAGCAGTTAACAAACAAGACTCGACTCCTAATCCCTCAAGCTAGGGTTAAACCAAACACTTACCTCAACTTCCACGGCCAATACAATCCTCCACGACCGCTTTCCCTCTCGAATTCGGCTCCAACTGACCAAATCTATGCAATAAGGACTTCATGATATCAATATGTGCTAGACAAATCAAACTCAATGACTAATTATAGCTTTTTCATCAATTTACCCCCAAAAGGTCAAAAAGTGGCCCCGGGCCCACATGGTCAAAACCCGAGGTTCAAACCAAAACCCGTTTACCCATTCCCCCAAGAACTCAAATATGTAAGTTATTTTGGAATCAGACCCCGAATTGAGGTCCAAAACCCCCAATTTTAGAAAACCTAGGTTCTACCCTAAATTCCCAATTTACCCATTAAAACCTTTGTTTTGAAGTTGAAATTATGTTTAAGGATGTTAAGGAGTAAAGAAAATCGGTTAGAAAACACTTACCAATCGTTTTGAAGAAGTGAAATCGTTTGGAAAATCGCCCCTCTTATGTTTTGGGTTTTGAAAAAAGTGAAAAATGACTGAAAATCCCGACTTTATATACTGTGCTGGAGACTGGCGCGGACCGCACAAAAATGCACCGCGGTCGCGCCGAGGAAGGGAAGAAAAATGACTCTCTGAACCTACCCAGCGCAGACCGCACTGATTTGGTGCGCGCCGCGCTGGTCGACCTAGACTTCACTGGCCCTCTGAACCTAGCCGCGCAGACCGCGCAGAGATGCACCGCGGCCGCGCGGCTTCCAGCGCGGACCACGCGGAAATGACCGCGGCCGCGCCGGGGGCATGCAACCCCTGAACCTGCAACCATCTGCTATTTTTTTTCTAGCCTAAGACCTCCCGGGACCTACTCAAAACTCACCCGAGCCCTCGGGGCTCCAAAACGAACATACATATAAACTCAAAAACATCCTACGGACTCATCCGTGCGATCAAATCTCCCAAACAACATCATAATCATCAAACTAGGCCTCAAGACCCAGGATTTCCTTCCAATTTTCATAAAACATCAAGTTTAGAGTTTTTAGTCCAAAACATGTCAAACGACGTCCAAATTTAACCAAACTTTGCAGAAAGTACTTAAGCCGTATATAAGACTTGTACCGGACGTCGGAACCAAAATACGAGACCGATACCACAGTCTTTTAATGAAACTCCATTTCCAATTTCCTTAATTATTTCCAGAAAACAATTTCACACAAAAATACATTTCTCGGGCTTGAGACCTCGGAATTTGATTCCGGGCATACACCTAAGTCTCATATTTTCCTACGGACCCTCCGGGACCGTCAAATCACGGGTCCGAGTCCGTTTGCCCAAAACATTGATCGATGTAAAACATAATCAATTAAATACCAAGATTTAACAATTTTTCCCACAAATTTCATATTTAAACTTTTCCGGCTACACGCCCGGACTGCGCACACAACTCGAGGCATCCCCAGATGAGGTTTTCACAGCCTTAGAAGTACAGAGGGAGTAGGAATACAGGTGATGACCCTTTGGGTCGTCACATCCATCCAATTGCACGCTTGTGTGCTCTAAGAACTCTGAGTAACTTCTCTTCATGCAAGTCAGATAAATCAGAAGATAAAACAACATGCAAAGTTTCATTAGCACCAAATAAGCATAGTGAAGGTGATAGGGTAAGGGTTTAAGCTCTAGTTTGGGAGCTTTTTTGGTAGACGGCTTGGGTAGGGGACCAATGGGTCTATCTAGAGGCTCAAAATTTATCATCACTCTGATTTAAGTGCATTCATTTCACCATCTCTTTGACTTCCTTGTCCAAGTCAATGCTGTCAAACAACACAAGTGCTTTTTTCTAGAGGATCATCTAGATATACACCCAATTCACTTCTCTCATCTTTCTCTACCATAGATATCACGGGAAGATCCTCATAATAGCTTAGAAGCTGGATTGCCTTATACACATTGAAAATTGCTTCCACATTGTCGACTCATGATAATTTTTCATTCTCGAACTTTGATGACCACATCAGCTGTGTCTAAGAGAGGCTGCCCCAATATAATTGGGACGTGTTCGTCAACTTCATAGTCCAAGATGATGAAATCCGTGGGGAGAATTAATTGACCAATTTCTAGCAACACATCTTCTATTGCCTCCCAAGATGGACAATGGACCTATCGGCTGATTGCAACATGACTGTAGTGGGCCTTGGAGCTCCCAACCTTAGTCGACTGAAAACTGATTGGGAATTAAATTTATGCTTGCCCCCAGTCACATAATGCTCGTCCCTCGTGAATAGTGAAACTACCAGAATCTTTCAACTTTTGGGGTAGTTTCCTTTGTATTCTTAAGGTTCACTCTTCAGTAAGCGCCACCGTTTCAAATAATGTCAACCTTCTTTTATTTGCCACTATATCATTGATATACTTAGCACATTTTGGAATATCGCGTAGCATATCAACCAGGGGCAGGTTAAATTGGACTTGGCTCAGCTTGTCAAGAAACTTGATAAACATTCGCTCATCATTATTTTTCTACAGTCTTTGAGGAAAATGTGGTGGGGCCTTTGCAATTGGTGCTTTCTCGTTGGAGGTGCCTTCCCTCTCACTTTCAACCATAGGCTTGGGGACTAGGTCACCTTTGGGAGTGGCTTTTTCTTTCTTCTTTTTTGGTACTTCTTTCAATTCTGGGCCATTCCTCAAAGTTACAACATTCACTTGAGGATTCTTTTTTGTACCACTGAGAAAAACGCCCGCATGTATGGTATTTTGAGTTGCATCCAACTATTCAACTTGTCTTTGTATATTTCAAAAGTTAATCCTAAGTTGCTAGTTATAAACAAATCATTTGTGCTCTGTTCTACTTGTTGTGTTGGTTTCTAGGGCTGGTTATAGTTTACTTGGGGTCAATACTATTTTCATTTGATTGATTTCCACCCCATAAGAAGTTCGGTTGATTTCTCTAGTTGGAATTATATGTGTTCCCATATTGAATATTTTGGTTCATTGGACCTCAGCCTTGTTGTCCCACATAATAGATAGATTCTGCATTCAGTTAGGCACTAGTCACTCATGTGACCTTCTCCACAAATCTCACATCATGTAGCCAGTTGTTGCACATGCTGCATCTGATGCGCTTGACCCATTGCTAGCTTAGTCATTTGATTTTTTCAATCTAGCCATATTTGTCCTCATTGTTGTTTAACATGTAAAATTGTGAAAATTATGAATTTAGTTGAAAAACCTAGGTTTTGATAAAAATAGGATCTAACCACGAAAATGGTTATGGAATTCAGTGAAGACTATATATTTGAGTTCGTGAGGTTATGCGTAACAACTTTCTTCGAAAATTTCCGGAATCCGGGCACGTGGGCCCTAGGTGAATTTTAGGAATCTTCCAGTTAGGGATTGGGTAATTACTCTAATAGTTAAACTGTGAACTTGTGAACATGCATTGATTATTTTATATAACATTTGACTAGTTTCGAGTCTTTCGGCACGGAGTTGAGGATTTAATGCATAGTTGTGGTTTGGAAGTGAACTTGAGACAAGGTAAGTCTCTTTTCTAACCTTGTAAGAGAGAATTTACCCCATAGGTGATTTGAATTAATATGTGCTTCTAATTGTGGGGGCTACGTACGCACGAGGTGACGAGAGTCCGTGCGTAGCTACTAATTATGCTTATGCCCGGGTAGGTAAGGACCCAAATCATGAAATACTTGTAATATTTGCACCCGACTTGTTAATTTAAGTGCTTAAATTATATTGGAACTTGATAAAGGAATTGTAAAAGACTGAATTTCATTTACTTGAGTTTTGGCGGGTTACTTGACCGTTAATAGGAATTTGTACCTCTTTGTATATTAGCCTCTTAATAACCTTTAAATCGGATGTTTATAAAGTATCTTCTCTTCTTGTGGAACAGGCCGAACGCCTCTGCAGTAGAATAGATGCATCTATGGTTAGTGTCGTTCGACCCTAAGCAGTGCAAAATATATATATTTGTATTATGGATCGTGCCGTACGACCTCGCATAATTCGTGCGTAATACTACTTGAAGCCCAATTATACTTGAAATTGTTTCATTGGCGCGAGAGGTTAAATTGTTAAATGACGGAAATTGATTTGGGAATTACTATCAGTGAAAACATTGTTTATTTATTTCTTGTTATTGAGTTTTTCATTTATGTAGCCCATGCTTAATTAAAATTTTGGTATTTTATTGTTAGCCCATAGTAAGTGTCGAAGTCGGCCTCTCGTCTCTACTTCTTCGAGATTAGACTAGATTCTTACTGGCTACATATTGTTTATATACTCACGTTACACTTGTGCACTAATCGTGCAGGATCTGAGGCAGGTGCATCTGGTTATCATCCCGGCGTGCACCCCTGATAATAGGAGACTTTGCGGTGAGCTGCCTTCTGAGCCCGTTCTACAGCACCCGAAGTCTTTCTTTTGCATTTACTTCCTGTCAACTTCATTTTAGACAAAGTGTAGTATTTTTGTATATTCTACTAGTAGCTCATACACTTGTGACACTAGGTCTTGAAAATTATGCTAGTAGACACTTATTGATTTTGATTATTTACTTCATATCATTTGCTTTTAAGTTGTCTATTACTCAATTTATAAATTTTTAACTTATTATTCGTTCGATAATTAAAAACCAACTATTTCTGAATTGTTAAAAGAAACAATCACATAGTTAGTTCACTATTGGCTTGCCTAGCGGTAATGTTGCACGTCGTGATACTTGGATACGAAAATGAATAAAGAAAGTTCCTATGAGTATAACCAATCTATCCTATTGTCAGAATAATGAGCATATCGGTAAAATGATGAAATAAAAGTCAATGTACGATGAGAGATTGAAGCGGTAAAATAGAGATTTCTAGTTAGGAGGGATAAATAGCCTATTATAGTAGGTGAGCAAATTGATGGTCAACGAAAAGCTTTATGTGAGATAGCAGTTTAATAATGACTTCGCGTGACAAGTAAGAGTTGGATTGGGTTTACTCTTAAGTAGGAGAGCATCAGAATAGAAAAGGTTCACTTTAAAGGTAATGGTTAGAGAAATAAGATATTTTATTTAATAGAGTCAAGATGAAGAGAAAGCCTTTGGTAACTCCATGATGGAATGACTACATTTACCATAAAGTATTTGTAGGGAATCAAAGACTCATTACAAGCAATATTCATGATATTCTATATCAGGGATGTTAAAAAGTTATGTTTGATATTCACTTAATTAATGGGCAACTCAAATGTATTCTTACAACTTAGAGGCATATGTGATTGGGATTAAATTCAAGTGTTGGCTTTGAATTATACATGAAAATTTATGGAATAAGGGAGTACTTTTAATATGTGCACACTTCGCACGGAATAAGACAGAAAGGGATAATGCAATCCATATTCTTAAATTGTAAGATGACTCTCGTATACCAAAAGGAAGTATGCCAGTAAAAAGTATGGGTTTATGAAAGAGCACAAATCTTAAAAGGTGTAAGTGTCATCGTGATAGCACTGATACGCGAGTGTTTGAAGGAGACGGGCTATGGTAGTATATCTATGGTGCACCCATAAGTAGATAAAATCTCAAATATTTGTTAGAGAAACATCACAAGGAACTCAATAGAGTTAAGGAGTTGGTTAAAGTTAAGAAATGGAAACCTGAACCCTGGTATTCGAGAATGGATGGCAAAGTAATATTGTAAAATGGATGAAACTGGGATGAATATTTTTTCCATAGAGAAAACATGTAAGCAATAATAGTTATCAAGTTGGGATCTTCGGAAACTCAAATCACGAGTGAGAGTGGGAGTATTAATTTTTATATGATGGATGAGTCTAGGAAAAATATCTTATTAGTCTTTGAAAGGAACAGAAGAACATACCGGCATAAGTTTAAAAATTATAGGACATCAAGAGTCCTAAGTAGAAAAATCATGTATGGAAAAAAGAATCACAGAAGGAAACATATTTATTTGAAAGTATTGTTTATGGAAAAATTTCAAGACTACGGGTCGGAATGAACAAATTTTGCAGATACCAAGCAGGTAATATAACTTCGATCTCATGAACTATGAGATATTGCTTTGAGCAAGCTAAGAAATTAAGGGAGCATAAAAATCAATTATTCTTTATCCCAAAAAAGAAAAATTTATTGAGAAAGTCCAATCACAGGGAGATTTTTGGTTTATTTGAAGATACTTTTCAGGTAAAACTTGACGTATGCATGACTAAAGAAAATGAAGGCATGTACAATAGTAATATGAGAGCTATTTAGTAGCTATTTTTGATATTGAATGGTATTTGTGTATATTACAGGTTAAAAGTTTAAAAGATTTATATTCGATGCACTTATGGTATATGTACGATCGAGTGGGGCCAAGATGATACATTATATTGTGTATTGTTGGTTGTTGAGAGATATTTTTGTTGGTGCCTGTGTGGGGGATTATTCTGTACAGGTTCGAATTTTTGGACAGTCCCAATTATAGGGAAACTCTGCCGAAATTTTTAAGAATGTAAAGTTAGCCAAATTTTGAGGGCCATAAGTAAGTTGAGATTTTGGAAAGCTATAAGACTCATATAAAGTCGTAAGTGCCAATGAATAATGGTTGGATATAAAAGTATTGTAACTCTATACTTAGAAATAACTTGTAAAACATTCGAGGACGAATGTTCTTACGTGGGGGAGAATATAGCACCCCGAAATTTTATGAAGTGCTTAAGCGCTATTAAGAAAGTTGATGTGTGAAAATTATATTATTTTGTGTGCGACGAGGACTAACAATATGATGGATATGATAATAAGTGTACGAGGCATATTATAAGTGATGTGGGGTCTAAGGAGAGCCCTAAGTCTAAGTCAAGTTGGAAATTACATGATAGACTAAAGTTCCAAATGAGTACACGTAAGACCTAACTTTGGACGAGCATATCTAGATACATAATTGGATTATTTGGTTAACAACCTATCAAATGTAAGATCTTCAAGTCTAGTTTCTAATGCTTCAAACCATTCATCATTTAGACATTTGTACAAGAAGTTATGATCAAATTACCAAAGGGCGGCAATGAAGTACTGCCATAGCGTCCGGGTCCGCATCCGAGCTTGGAGGAGGAGTGAACTAGGGACACGAAGCATCCGTGTCACGACCAAAAATCCAACTAGTCGTGATGGCACCTAACCCAACTCGCTAGGTAAGCCAATTAACAACTATCCAATTCCAATGAAATTTAGTAAGACAATTAAGTAAAACAAAATATCTGAATCTTATACATTCCCCAAGGACTGTTAGTACAAATCATGAGCTTCTAAGATTAGAATTTACAAAGATGGTATGAAATAAAGTACATCATCTGTTTGAAATATACATGAACAGATCTTTCATAAGGCTAAAGCTACCATGAACAAGAGGCAGTTATAACCGGAACGTAGGTACATCTTCAAATCTAGCTCCCATCGAACACAACAACATAAGCATCCAACATCTGCACGCAAGGTGCAGAAGTGTAGTATAAGTAAAACCGAATCCATGTACATATTAAGTAACAAACCTAACCTTAGGTTAAAAGTAGTGACGAGCTGGGACAAGGGTCAGAGTCTAACACCAATAGCCAACAACAGTTCATAATAACATAATGAAAGCAATGAAAGAAGTAACTCAGAGATAAAATGCTCGGCTCTTTCACTGTTCCAAAAAATAGATTCGCCTTTCAAGTATATCAGTGAAAACCCAAATCTTTTACCAAAATCGCCGAAAATATGAGTAAGTTTAAAACTGTAATTTTCCCCAAAAAAGCTTTCCACAGGTAAATATTTCATTTTCAAATGGCATGAGGAAAATACATCTCTATGCATATATGTCAATATGTATGAGAAGTCATAAATGACGTGATACCGTAAATCATGAGAAAAAATTCATCTCTATGCATGTATGTCATGTGTGCATGACAAGGCAATGTATCTCAGAGATGAACTCATGTACTCACACTCTCAGAGTACTTAATCTCATTGTCTTACACTTTCCACTCACTATGCTCAATACTCAGCACATTCGGTCACTCAGCACTATACAATACATGTTGTGGCGTGCAACCGGATCTACATATAGCCATAAGGCCCGTTGCGGCGTGCAACCTGATCCACATATAGAAAGCCATAAGGCCCGTTTCGGCGTGCAACCCGATCCATATATATATAGCCATAAGGCACGTTACGGCGTGCAACCTGATCCACATATATATACGCACTAGGGGATGTGTACAGACTTGGAGGGGCTCCTTTAGCCCAAGTGCTATCACAAGCCAATCATGGCATAAATCAGTAAAACATGTTGTGACGTGCAGCCCTGCTCAAATCATAAACCAATAAAACATGTTGCGGCGTGCATCCCGATCCCATAATATCACTCACACTTAGGCCCTTGGCCTCACTCAGTCATCCATCTCTCTAGTCTCTCAGGCTCACAATGCCATGAAACTAGCCCAAAATGATGATAAGATGTGTCAATAAATAGCAACAGAGGCTGAGATATGATATAAAATGAATGAACATGACTGAGTATCAAAATTGCAATTTAAACAAATAATTCAACAGCAATATAACCTCAGTGGGTCCCAAAAGAATAAGCATGTAGCCTAAACATGGTTTCTAACATGGATCACAACTCAATAGCTCAAGTTCGTAGAGATTTCATGGTTACAAATAAGATCATGTAACTATAAAGTACCACACGAATAACGGAGTCACAATTTACAAGGTGCACGCCCACACGCCCGTCACCTAGCATGTGCGTCACCTCAACACCAAACACATAATACGTAATTCGGGGTTTCATACCCTAAACACAAAGTTTAGAAGTGTTACTTACCTCGAACGAGCCAAATCCAATGCCCAACAAGCCATACGATGCCCCAAGAATGCCATCCCGTGCGTACCGACCTCCGTACGACTCAAAACTAGCCAAAAGCAACTCAAATACATCAAATAATGCCAAAGGAAACAAACCCAATGGATAAAAGTTGAATCTTTAATCTAAGCCCGAAAATCATCCCAAAAGTCCAACCCGGGCCCGCACCTCGGAACCCGACAAAACTCACAGAATCCGACAACCCACTCAATTACAAGTCCAACCATAAGTTTTATTCAAATCTAACACCGAGTCAATGTTCAAAACTCAAAAATTCGCTTAATAAAATTATAGGCTAAAACCCCCAATTTCCTCTTTTGAACCCCTCAATCTAATGCCGAAAATGAATATAGATTCATGATATAAAATAAAAAATGAGTAGAGAACACTTACCCCAGACCACATGGTGAAAATTACTTCAAGAATCGCCTCAATCCGAGCTCCATAGCTCCCAAAATGTAAAAATGGCCGAAACCTTCGAAATAGAGTACTTTATAATCACCGGGCGAATTAATAAACCACGATCGCAGAAATACCATCGCGATCGCGAAGAAGAAAATTCTACTGCCCAAAAAATACCTTATGCGATCGCGAATAGAGCTCCACTAACGCGAAGAACAAACTACACTGCCTCCTAACAATAACCACGCGATCGCAAACGTACTCATGCGAACGCGAATCACACAGACGACCAAGCTTCACGAATGCGTCTAGTATTACACGAACGCGTATAAGAAATTCCCAATTCTCAGCTGCCCAGCTCAACACTATGCGAACGCAGCCTCGTTGTGCGAACGCATTGAAGAAAAATCCCCCAGTTCAATAAATCACTACGCGATCGTGGCCATTTCTTCGTGATCGCTAAGAACACCAGAGACATCAGAAACTAGCAACTCCAAGCCAACCCGGAATGATCCGAAACCACCCCGAAACTCACCCGAGCCCCTCGGGACCCCGTCCGAACATACCAAGTCCTATAATATAACACGAACCTACTCGAGGCCTCAAATTACACATAATTATATCAAAACGATGAATCGCACCTCAAACCGAAATCTATGAACTTCGAACTTTTCAACTTCCATAACTCGTGCCGGAACATAGCAAACCAACCCGGAATGAATCCAAATTTGCATACAAGTTCCAAATGACATACAAAGCTATTCCAATTCCCGAAACCACAATCCGAATCCGTTATCAAAAAGCCCACTCCCGGTCAAACTTTCCAAAAATCCAATTTTCGCCATTTCAAGCCAAATTCAACTACGGACCTTCAAATCACAATCCGGACACACTCCTAAGTCCAAAATCACCTAACGAAGCTAACAGAATCATCAAAACTCCAATCCGAGGTCAAATACTAAAAAGTTAAATTTGGTCAACTCTTCCAATTTAAAGCTTCCTAGTTGAGATCGTTCTTCCAAATCCATTTTGAATAACGTGAAAACCAAAACAGACGATTCACACAAGTCATAATACATCATATAGAGCTACTCATGCCCGTCAACTACCGAGCGAAGTGCAAATGCTCAAAATAACCGTCCAGGTCTTTACTTCCTCCCCCACTTAAACATACGTTCGTCCTCGAACCTGTCTAGAGTTGTTCCAAAGCCGCTAAACCGCCATGTAACCTTACCATGCACATACCGGGGGGGAGGGGTGATCCCACATCACCCTATTCCATATAGGCCCGACAACACAACATACTGAAGATCATTACTTCAACCTAGCCTGTAAACCACCAAATTTTAATTTCCAATATCCAGAATTACTACAAGACCCGAACTTCGCATCTACGCATTGTATAAGTCTGAACAAGCTATATCAAGCCATAACCATGACCCAAGACACAATCACATGATATACCACACAACTCAATTACTCATACCGATAATTTGTGACCGCAATAGCTGCTCGATAACCAACTCGACACTAGTAACGAACCTCATATCAACTAGAATCTTGTTATGAACCTTTGTACACTGCCAATGATGAATAAAACACGTAAAAACTCGTAACCACTTATTAGACCAACAAGTCATAGAACTCTCCTTCCTTCAACAAGAACTATAGCCAATTTCTAAGCCGACTTCCGATATTATCCTCCATACATGATGTAATCAAATCCGATAGTATCCATTCTAGGTCCAATGACCTCATCTCATCCAACATAACCACTTTAGTGACATGCCATATTAATACAATCTAAAGTCACAACCCATGCAATCCATGCACCAATAAGCAACATTCCAAATGTACTCAGTCATGGAAAATGACTCAAACGAGAGAACCATCCCTTAAGTTCAACAAGTACCACCACAACCGAAATGCTACGAACCCATCATACCTAGTAGAACCAAGACACACGAATCTAACACAAAGGATCATCTCCCGACATAACCTAGCTGCAATGCATGACCCTATCCAAATACTGGTCCACATGAAATACCTCAAGCCACAATGCTCAACATTAACAACCACACGTAATTTGACATCAAGTACACGAAGTGCATGACCATAACCATGGAGAAGTGAATAACGCAATATACCACAGCCCGGTAAGAACATAACCAAGGCGCAATCAACGATTCAACACCCCAATAATCATCTCACTCAAATTTCGCTGCAAGGCCCAAACAAAACCGCATCATGTGTGCATATAACCAAAGAATCACCACCCCTCATAGCATAGAAGAGTAACAGAAAGTACATATCAAAACATAAATAAGCTCAACTCTAACCGAATGGCTCACCCCTCAACACTAACAGTTCTGAGTCAGTAAATCCGACCCGATGTAGAGTACACGTCCTCCTTGGGCCTACCAATGGGCACCCAATTCAACTCTGGTCATCCCCAAATGGATAATTGGCCCTTCAAAAGTACATAATGACTGAATCATAACACATACTATCATCTGGCTAGCTTTGGCCACATCTTCACAGTCCACAACCACGAAACAATCTGCTTCTAAGAATCCTTGTCTCCAAATCCATAGAACACATGAATCACCGTATCTGATCACAACTCCACTGCCCGAATATCTAACACATCTCTCATAAATGATCATCCCACGAGGAATACTTCAATAATTCCTCTGTGCCACATAGCAAAATCAAAATATCAGCGTTCGATCAACTAGGAGAGTACCGCAATACCAATGAAGCATCCGTAGGTCAAAAATCAACGCGCCTTCTGAATGTACACTCTCCTCAGGCAACTTCAAGTAGTAATATCATTCATCTAGTCATCTAAAACTGTCCAGGTTGTCTAAGAATTCATGATCTTCCCTTCAAAACTTAACTGTGACCTTGCATATGCAAATCTCAATCCTACACGATATTGCATATATCATTCCATCATATGAAGAGCACGAGAATCTCATAATCACTCTGAGCCGCCAGCAGATTACATACTCAATAGGTCAGAAACCTTCCATTTGATCTCATCTAAGAGAAATCACTATACGCAACATGCTCCTCATGCCAGAACACCACGATCTTAATCCAAAGCTCACCACAAAAGATTCTAGAATAAAACCACACCTCCCTGAGGCCCATAAGTCGTTGTCCCTCTTGAGCACCCCAAAAGTATAACAACCGAGACACCCACTCTGAAGAGACTTTATGTGAATCTAAAGTTGTTTCATTTACCTTACTAATACTGAAATGTATAATTTGTAATGATATAGAAATACCGCGAGTCTCGACACCATCCAATGTAAATCTCAGATTTTAGCCATATATAAATCCTAAACGTTCCCAATTGCTACATATAACTCCTGAAGCGATTAGAACCTTCTCGAGAGCCATTCTGTCATGACCCCAGTACACCCACCGTGAAAATGTTGTGACGGCGCCTAGTCTCTACAACTAGGTAAGCCTAACAATGCGGACACATAACTAACTTGCGGAATAATAGTCAAAACTAAACAATTTAAAGGAGAAACAGTATATAAAATGCCACTCGGCATATACAACTCCAAATCACAGCATCCTACATTTCTATCCCAAAACCCGGAAACTCACGGGAACACAAGCTAAGAAGAATATAGTAAAGTGCTCTAATCTCCAGAAACATCTACATCAATAGTACGATAGAAGGGCTAACACTACAAATAAAGTAAAGAAGGAGACTCTTCGGTCTGCGGACGCGGCAGATGTACCTCGAAGTCTCTGAAATGCTCCCTGCCTCAAGGATGATGCGCCTAGGTAGAAGTACCTGGATCTGCACATGAAAAACATGCGCAGAAAGGGCATGAGTACACCACAGCGGTACTCAGTAAGTGCCAAGCCTAACCTCGGTTGGGTAGTGATGAGGAAGGTCAGGCCCCTACTGAGATAAATATATATATATAATGTAATGATAGGGCAATAAGCAGTAAAACTGAGAATCGATAATAAAGATCTACACAATATAATAATAGTGCAATAATGGAAACAGAGATAAAAACAACTACAAGGAAATACCCCTCACAGCAAGATAAATAATCGGGATCTCTTGGTATCCTCAATATACACTCTAGGGATATCTTGGTATCCCGAGGATCTCTTGGTATCCTCAATACATGTGCCAGGGATCTCTTGGTATCCCGCACCTCAATCCAGACCATAATCACGCATAGGGGATCTCCCGGGATGCCGTCCTGTAGTCCCTTAGAACACACAACAATAGCTCAAGGACATCAAAATAAATACTAAGTCCGTAATGAGTAAATAGTAAATTCTAGCCTAACATGCTTCACGTAATGCAATTAAGGCAGTTTAAGCAAATAAGCAATAAATTCAACTAATCATACTCCTCTAAAATAACACAGGCTATATTTGCATGTAGAATAAAACAAGTAAGAAACGAACTCAATTTAAGTACTTAAAGTAAAACCGGATTTTCAACAATTAGCTCAAGTACGCGCTCGTCACCTCACGTACATGGCATTCAATTATCAAATATCATATCCTAAGGGGAGAGGGTCCCCACACAAGGTTAGACAAGCCACTTACCTCGAACCGGCTCCAAAATCAACTCGAAATGACACTTTTGCCACGAGTATCCAACTCCAAATGACCCAAATCTATTCAATACAATTACATATCCTAAATAACATCTCAAACAACTGATTCTACTATTTAATTCAAAGCTAAGACACGAAATTAGAAAAAATAACCAAAATGCCCCTCAGGCCAACGTCTCGGAATTGGATGAAATTAACATTTTCAGGACCCTCGTACTCTCACGAGTCCATCCAAATATAAATCTCTCAGATCGGAGTTCAAACACCCACTCAAAACTCAAAAATTTGGTCTATGAAGTTTTATAAATTTTTCATCTAAAATCAGAAATTAAAAGGAGAATTCATGATTAGATTAGTGGGTTATGAGCAAAAAGGTGTTTAGAATCGTTACCCAATCAATGCCTCTAAAAAACCCTCGAAATCTCCCTCAAATCCGAGCTCTCTAGCTTGAGTTTTGGTAAAAATGGCTAAACCCTCGTTTTGAAATGTTTATATCTGCCCAGTTGTTTAATGAATCGCGAACTTGGAAGAAGTCACGCGTTCGCGAAGAAGGAAAAATTGAAGGCTGTCAAATTGCCCTTCGCGAACGCGATGAGCAGTACGCGAACGCGAAGGCCTGGGCTGACAAGGCTACGCGAACGCGACACTGGTAGTGCGAACGCGATGAATAAAATAGGCTCAACCCTCAGAGCCACATAGAACTACGCGAACGCGATGAATTAGCTGCGAACGCGAAGGAGGGAAAATATGAAGCTTCGCGAATGCGGAAGGCTTAAGGCGAACGCGAAGAAGAAAATTCGGTCTGCACTGCTGAAGTATTTTCTGCAATTTTTAAGAACTCCAAAATGCTCCGTTGAGCATCAGAAACACACCCGAGGCCCCCGGGACCTCAACCAAACCTACAGACATACCCCATAACATCACTCAAACTTGTACCAATCTTAAACCACCTAAAACAACGTCAAAAACTCGAATTAATCAATGATTTAAGCCTAAGAACTTCAAATTCTCTCAAAACACGCTTTCAATCAAAACCCTAACCAAACCATGTCCGAATGACCTGAAATTTTACACACACATCCCAAATGACATGACGGAACTGCTGCAACTTCCGGAATTCCATTCCGACCCTCGAATCAAAATCTCACTATCTAACCGGAAACTTCAAAAATTCAAACTTCGGCATTTCAAGCCTAAGTTAGCTACGGACCTCCAAAACACATTCCGAACACGCTCCCAACCACGAAATCACCTAACGAAGCTAACGGAACCATCAGATTTCCGTTCTGAGGCCATCTTCACACTGTTCTGACTATGGTCAATTTTCCAACACTTAAAGCTCTTATTTAGGGACTAAGTGTCCCAAAACTCTCCGAAACTCAAAACCGAACATCCCGACAAATCAAAATAGCAGAAATAAACTTAGGGAAAGCAGTTAATAGGGGATCGGGGCGTAAATTCCAAAAATGACCGGCCGGGTCGTTACATCCTCCCACACTTAAACATTCGTTCGTCCTCGAACGAGCACAAAGACATACCTGAGGTAGTGAAAAGATGAGGGTACTGGCTGCGCATATCCTGCTCGGTCTCCCAGGTCGCCTCCTCGATCGGCTGACCCCGCCACTGAACCTTCACGGACGCAATGTTCTTTGACCTCAGCTTCCTGGCCTGCCTGTCCGATATTGCCACTGGTTCCTCAACATAAGATAGATCCTTCTCCAACTGGACTGAGCTGAAATCCAACACGTGCAACGGATCACCATGATACCTCCGGAGCATCGAAACATGTAATACCGGATGAACCCCTGCCAGGCTGGGAGGTAAGGCAAGCTTATAGGCAACCTCCCCAACTCGTCTCAATATCTCAAAAGGGCCAATAAACCTCGAACTCAACTTTCCTTTCTTCCCAAATCTCATAACGCCTTTCATAGGCGAAACCCGAAGCAGAACCCGTTCTCCAACCATGTAGGAAACATCACGAACTTTCCGATCAGCGTAACTCTTCTGTCTGGACTGGGCTGTACGGAGTCTATCCTGAATCACCTTGACTCTCTCCAAAGCATCCTGAACTAAATCTCTGCCCAGTAATCTGGCCTCACCTGGCTCGAACCAACCCACCGGAGATCTACATTGCCTACCATATAAGGCCTCGTACAGTGCCATCTGAATGCTGGACTGATAGCTGTTGTTGTAGGCAAAGTCCGCTAATGGCAAGAACTGATCCCAAGAGCCTCCAAACTCAATCACACACGCACGGAGCATATCCTCAAGAATCTGAATAGTGCGCTCGGACTGCCCGTCTGTCTGGGGGTGAAATGCTGTGCTCAACTCCACCCGAGTACCCAACTCCTGCTGTACGGCTCTCCAGAACCGCGATGTGAACTGAGTACCTCTGTCTGAAATAATGGAAACTGGAATACCATGTAGACGGACAATCTCTTGGATATAAATCTCCGCCAACCGCTCCGAGGAATAGGTAGTACACACAGGGATAAAATGCACGGACTTGGTCAGCCGATCCACAATAACCCAAATGGCATCGAACTTCTCCAAAGTCCGTGGGAGTCCAGATACGAAGTCCATGGTGATCCGCTCCCACTTCCACTCCGGAATCTCTATCTGCTGAAGCAATCCACCCGGTCTTTGGTGCTCATACTTCACCTGCTGACAATTAAGGCACCGAGCTAAAAACCCAACTATATTCTTCTTCATCCGCCTCCACCAGTAGTGCTACCTCAAATCCTGATACATCTTCGCGGCACCCGGATGAATGGAATACCGCGAACTGTGGGCCTCCTCTAGAATCAACTCCCGAAGCCCATCGACATTGGGTACACAAACTCGACCATGCATCCTCAATACTTCGTCATCACCAATGGTCACATCTCGAGCATCGCCATGCAACACCTTGTCCTTGAGGACAAGAAAATGAGGGTCATCATGTTGCCGCTCCCTGATATGATCTAACAAGGAAGACCGAGAGACCACACAAGCTAGAACCCGACTGGGCTCCGAAAGATCCAATCTCACAAACTGGCTGGCTAGGGCCTATACATCCATCGCCATAGGCCTCTCTGCTGCTGGTAAATAAGCCAAACTCCCCAAACTCTCTGTCCGGCGGCTCAAAGCATCGGCCACCACATTGGCCTTGCCCGGGTGATACAAGACAGTGATGTCATAATCCTTTAGCAACTCTATCCATCTCCTCTGATGCAAATTAAGGTCCTTCTACTTGAACAGATGCTGCAAACTCCGGTGATTAGTATATATCTCACAAGGCACCCCGTACAAGTAATGACGCCAAATCTTCAAGGCATGAACAATGGCAGCTAACTCAAGATCATGGACAGGATAATTCTTCTCATGTATCTTCAACTGTCTGGACGCGTAGGCAATCACCCTACCGTCCTGCATCAATACCACTCCAAGGACAACTCTCGAGGCATCACAATAGACAATATAAGACCCCGAACCGGTAGGCAATATCAAAACTAGGGCTGTAGTCAAGGCTGTCTTGAGCTTCTGAAAGCTCGCCTCACACTCCTCTGTCCACTGAAATGGGGCACCCTTCTGGGTCAATCTAGTCATAGGGACTGAAATCGATGAAAGCCCCTCCACAAAACGGCGGTAGTAGCCCGCCAAGCCAAGGAAACTGCAAATCTCTGTAGCTGAAGATGGTCTGGGCCAACTCTGCACTGCCTCTACCTTCATCGGATCCACCCAAATGCCCTCACTCGATATTACGTGACCCAAGAATGCCACGGAATCCAACCAAAACTCACATTTTGAAAATATTGCATATAATCTCTTTTCCCTCAGAGTTTGAAGCACTGTCCTCAGGTGCTACTCGTGATCTTTCCGACTCAAAGAATATACCAGAATATCATCAATAAAGACAATGACAAAAGAGTCAAGATATGGCCGGAATACACTGTGCATCAGATGCATGAAGGCTGCTGGGGCATTGGTCAGCCCAAAAGACATAACGAGGAACTCGTAATGACCATACCGAGTCCTGAAAGCAGTCTTCGGGATATCTGGCTCCTGAATCTTCAACTGATAGTAACCTGAGCACAAATCAATCTTAGAAAACACCCGTGCGCCCTGAAGCTGGTCAAACGGATCATCAATACGAGGCAAAGGATAACGGTTCTTCACTGTAACCTTGTTCAACTGGCGGTAATCAATGCACATGCGCATAGAACCATCCTTCTTCTTCATAAATAACACAGGAGCACCCCAAGGCGATACGCTGGGCCGAATAAAACCCTTATCAAGTAATTCCTGCAATTGCTCCTTCAACTCCTTCAACTCAGGAGGAGCCATACGATACGGAGGGATAGAAATGGGCTGAGTGCCCGGCAGCAGATCAATGCCAAAATCAATGTCCCTATCGGGTGGCATGCCCGGAAGATCACCTAGAAACACATCGGAGAAATCCCGTACTACTGGGACTGAATCAACAGAAGGAGTATCCATACTGGCATCTCTCACATAAGCTAAGTACGCATCACAACCTTTCTCAATCATACGCTGAGCTTTAAGGAAAGAAATAACTCTACTGGGAGTGTGACCTAAGGCACCCCTCCACTCAATACGCGGTACACCTGGCATGGTCAGCGTCACGGTTTTGGCGTGACAATCAAGAATAGCATAATGGGGCGACAACCAGTCCATGCCCAAAATAATATCAAAATCAACCATGCTAAGTAATAATAAGTCAGCCCTGGTCTCAAAACTACCAAGAATAACAAACATGACCGGTAAACACGGTCCACAACAAGAGAATCTCCCACAGGAGTAGAAACATAAACTGGGGAACTCAAAGAATCCCGAGGTACCCCCAAATACAGAGCAAAGTAAGAAGACACATAAGAGTAAGTGGAGCCTGGATGGAATAGAACCGATGCATCTCTGTGACAAACCAAGATAGTACCTGTGATGACAGAGTCGGAGGCGGCGGCCTCAGTACGGCCTGGAAGAGCATAATATCTGGCCTGGCCTCCCCCTTGAGGGCGACCTCTACCTCCCCGACCTCCACCTCTGGCTGGCTGGGCCGGTGGAGTAGCAGCTGGCACTGGAACCATAGCCTGAGAGCTCTGCGGGGTGCGTTGTGGCTAAGGGGTCTGTGGGGGTGCAACCCTCCCAAGTCTGGGACAATCCCTCACCACATGGCGTGTGTCACCACACTCAAAACAAGCTCTGGGAGGACGTGGCGGCTGTGACTGGCTCGGGCCAGGTCTGCTGGACTGACCACTAGAAGCACCCCGTGCAGGAGGCGCACTAGAGACTGGAGGTGCATAATAAGGCTCCTGAGGCCTAGGTGGAGCTGGAATATCACTGGCTGCTGGAAGAGCTGAATGAACGGGGCGACCCATCTAACCCCTACCATGACGACCTACAGCTGGGGCACGGGCACCAGAATAATGGCTCGACTCTCGAGACCTCTTGGCCTCCCGCTCTTCCCTGTCCCTAGCATGCATACCATCAATCCTCCTAGCAATGCTCACCGCCTGCTGATAAGACACATCCATCTCTAACTCACGAGCCATGCTAGATCTGATGGTGGGAATAAGCCCCTTAATGAACCGGCGAACCTTCTTGCGGACTAAAGAAACCAAAGCTGGGGCATGTCTAGCCAAGTCAATGTAGCGGACAGCATCCTCTTAAACGGTTATAGTACCATGGCGCAAACGCTCAAACACCGCGCGCCAAGCATCCCTAAGACTCTGGGGAACATACTCCCTCGTGAACATATCTGAAAACTGAGCCCAAGTCAGGGAAGTTGCCTCATCCGGACTGTCTAACTCATAAGCACGCCACCACTGATATGCGGCTCCTCGAAGCTGAAAAGTAGTGAAGGAAACCCCGCTCGATCCTGATATGCCCATAGTGCGGAGAATACGGTAGCACTCCTCCAGAAATCCCAAGACATCCTCTGATGCTAACCCACTGAATACCGGAGGATCATATTTCTTGAACCTCTCAAGTCTCCGCTGCTCATCCTCTGAAGCCGCTGCCCTATCCTCGGGCTGAACTGGTACTGCAGGTGGCGCAGGTATAACCTCTGGGGCCTGCTCAACATGCACTCGCTGCTCAGGAGTGCGGGCGGCGGGAGTCTGTACTCCTCCCCCGACCTGGGATGTGGCTGCAGCAAAGGGAAGCAACCCTGCCTGAGCCAAGGTGGTGTACATACTCATGAACTGTGCCAAAGTCTCCTGGAGTGCTCGAATAGTAGTGGCAGATGTATCGGGTGTCTGGACTCCGGCTGGTACTGCTGGTGGTACCTCGACGGCAGCTCGCGCGGGTGCTCTGGCTGCACCACGAGCGCGTCCTCGGCCTCTACCCCGGCCCCAGCCTCTGACGGCTGCAGTAAGGGGCGCGGGTGCCTGATCCTCTCGGGTAGCGCGTGTCCTCACCATCTGTGAGAGAATGGAAAGACAGAAATTTAGTTGTGATATCAAGAATCTCGCATGACAAGGAAATCAAATGAAGTGGAATTTTCCTAATAGTTACATAGCCTCCCGTAGATAAGTACAGACGTCTCTGTACCGATCAACGAGACTCTAATAAACTAGCCTGTGTTCCATGTTTCCTATGAACCTAGAGCTCTGATACCAACTTGTCACGACCCCAGTTCACCCACCGTGAACATGTCGTGACGGCACCTAGTATCTACAACTAGGTAAGCCTAACAATGCGGAAACATAACTAACTTGCGGAATAATAGTCAAAACTAAACAATTTAAAGGAGAAACAGTATATAAAATGCCGCTCGACATATACAACTCCACATCACAGCATCCTATATTTCTATCCCAAAACCCGAAAACTCACGGGAACACAAGCTAAGAAGAATACAGTAAAGTGCTCTAATCTCCAGAAACGTCTACATCAATAGTACGATAGAAGGGCTAACACTACAGATAGAGTAAAGAAGGAGACTCTTCGGTCTGCGGACGCGGCAGATGTACCTCGAAGTCTCCGAAATGCTCCTTGCCTCAAGGATGATGCGCCTGGGTAGAAGTACCTGGATCTGCACATGAAAAACATGCACAGAAAGGGCATGAGTACACCACAGTGGTACTCAATAAGTGCAAAGCCTAACCTCGGTTGGGTAGTGACGAGCAAGGTCAGGGCCCTACTGAGATAAATATATATATATATATATAATGTAATGACAGGGCAATAAGCAGTAAAACTGAGAATCGATAATAAAGATCTACACAGTATAATAATAGTGCAATAACGGAAACAGAGATAAAAACAACTACAAGGAAATACCCCTCACAACAAGATAAATAATCGGGATCTCTTGGTATCCTCAATATACACTCTAGGGATCTCTTGGTATCCCGAAGATCTCTTGGTATCCTCAATACATATGCCAGGGATCTCTTGGTATCCTCAATACATGTGCTAGGGATCTCTTGGTACCCGCACCTCAATCAAGACCATAATTACGCACAAGGGATCTCCCGGGATTCCGTCCCGTAGTCCCAATTTAGAACACATAACAACAGCTCAAGGACATCAAAATAAATACTAAGTCCGTAATGAGTAAACAGTAAATTCTAGCCTAACATGCTTCACGTAATGCAATTAAGGCAGTTTAAGCAAATAAGCAATTAATTCAACTAATCATACTCCTCTAAACTAACATAGGCTATATTTGCATGTAGAATAAAACAAGTAAGAAACGAACTCAGTTTAAGTACTTAAAGTAAAACCGGACAACAATTAGCTCAAGTACGCGCTCGTCACCTCACGTACAAGGCATTCAATTACCAAATATCATATCCTAAAGGGAGAGGGTCCCCCACACAAAGTTAGACAAGCCACTTACCTCGATCCGGCTCCAAAATCGACTCGAAATCACACTTTTGCCACGAGTATCCGACTCCAAATGGCCCAAATCTATTCAATGCAATTACATATCGTAAATAACATCTTAAACAACTGATTCTACTATTTAATTCAAATCTAAGACGTGAAATTAGGTAAAATGACCAAAACGGCCCTCAGGCCAATGTCTCGGAATCGGATGAAATTAACATTTTCAGGACCCTCGTACTCTCACGAGTCCACCCATACATAATGCTCTCATATCGGAGTTCAAACACCCACTCAAAACTCAAAAATTCGGTCTATGAAGTTTTATAAATTTTTCATCTAAAATCCGAAATTAAAAGGAGAATTCGTGATTAGATTAGCGGGTTATGAGCAAAAAGGTGTTTACAATCGTTACCCAATCAATGCCTCTGAAAACCCTCGAAATCTCCCTCAAATCCGAGCTCTCTAGCTTGAGTTTTGGTAAAAATGGCTAAACCCTCGTTTTGAAATGTTTATATCTGCCCAGTTGTTTAATGAATCGCGAACGCGGAGGAAGTCACGCGTTCGCGAAGAAGGAAAAATTAAAGGCTGTCAAATTGCCCTTCGCGAACGCGATGAGCAGTACGCGAACGCGAAGGCCTGGGCTGACAAGGCTACACCAACGCGACACTGGTAGTGCGAACGCGATGAATAAAATAGGCTCAACACTCAGAGCCACATAGAACTACGCGAACGCGATGAATTAGCTGCGAACGAAAAGGAGGAAAAAGATGAAGCTTCGCGAACGCAGAAGGCTTCATGCGAACGCGAAGAAGAAAATTTGGTCTACACTGCTGAAGGATTTTCTGCAATTTTTCACAACTCCAAAATGCTCCGTTGAGCATCCGAAACACACCCGATGCCCCCGGGACCTCAACCAAACCTACGGACATACCCCATAACATCATTTAAACTTGTACCAATCCTTAAACCACCTAAAACAACGTCAGAAACTCGAATTAATCAATGATTTAAGCCTAAGAACTTCAAATTCTCTCAAAACACGCTTTCGATCAAAAACCTAACCAAACCATGTCCGAATGACCTGAAATTTTACACACACATCCCAAATGACATGACGAAACTACTGCAACTTCCGAAATTCCATTCCAACCCTCGGATCAAAATCTTACTATCAAACCGGAAACTTCAAAAATTCAAACTTCGGCATTTCAAGCCTAAATTAGCTACGGACCTCCAAAACACTTTCCGAACATGCTCCCAATCCCGAAATCACCTAACGAAGCTAACGGAACCATCGGATTTCCGTTCCAAGGCCGTTTTCACACTATTCTGACTATGGTCAGTTTTCCAACACTTAAGCTCTCATTTAGGGACTAAGTGTCCCAAAACTCTCCGAAACTCAAAACTGAACATCCCGACAAATCAAAATAGCAGAAACAAACTTGGGAAAAGCAGTTAATAGGGGATCGGGGCATAAATTCCAAAAACGACCGGCCGGGTCGATACACATTCACTCTGCTCAAATCTTAATTGCACCGCCCAAATGGGACGAAAGACCTGTGCCACATTAGGATGATGACACCCAAAGAAGTAATCCACACCTCTAAGCAACAAAGCAAATTCCTACCCCATGCACACTACATTCTTCACGAATAACAACTCAATCATTTCATGATTCCCATATACCCATAAAGTATAATACATCATGCATCTAGAAACTTTTGCTTACGTCATCCTAAAAACCAGCTTCTGCAAGTCATAACCGATCCACAAGTATGCCTCAGACCGAAACCAATACAACACATAACCGTGCAATCAACTCGTCGATAGCATACTCCCCCACTTTACTCAAAGCCATGGAATAAAACATCTGATAACTTACAATAACCATACCCCATTACTGCTATATTACCGTAGTGAGATTTAACTAAATCTTTCATAAGCTCATGTAACACAAACCATCTAATACCTCAAATTATCTGCTAATCTCGCATTCATCCTCGTGATAGTCAGGTCAACTATTACAACCGATCCAAACTCAAATCGCACAAATATAACCACTGGTAGAAAAGAAAGCCTCCACACAACATCATAAAAATCACGCATCCGTAGATTACCTCGCAGGTTATAACCCAACTGCTTAGCCTCAAACTAAAATCTCTTTATACCCTTTCACAGCCACAACTACTACACAATCACTTAATCTTCCTAAGTCTGAACTCACAACAAGACATGAAATCTACTCCACTCCATAATTAAACAACATGAAAGATCCCTCAACACACCCACAACTCGAGCCAATACATCAAATCAAGACACAAATCAAGCACCCAATAACCCTTTTTACATTTCACGCAAACTCTTCTCGCCATATTCAAACTATATAAACACGTCTCGTGGCTACATCATACTCATCACGTAGCCATCCAGCCACTCATCGAGCCACGAGTTCCACTTATAGGGACACTATCGGACGTATAAGTCCAAAAACACGTGCGCACACCATCAAAATATCTATGCTCAAGTTACAGTCAAAACCCGGCCTCATGTCCTCCAGGTTGGCCCATCATCAACACACTGAAACCATATCTCGTACCTTATCCATGGAATCACAAGTCGTCAATGCACAGCTGATACCGAGCGCTCACATGCGTATACGAAGGCGTGGAAGGAAATCAAAGAGTTATGTTTCAAGCTGAATTATTCCGCATAATAAGGAAAGAAAGATGGGAAATTATCCTAAATGCCATGTAGCCTCTCGAAGATAGGTATGGACGTCATCATACCGATCCGCAAGACTCAACTAGACACTTGTTCATGAGTTGTAAAACCTATGCACCTAGGTCTCTGATACCAATCTGTCATGACCCAAAATCCAACTAGTTGTGATGGTACCTAAACTAACCCGCTAGGTAAGCCAATTAACAACTATCCAATTCCAATGAAATTTAATAAGACAATTAAGTAAAAGAAAATATCTTAATCTTATACATTTTCCAAGGACTGGTAGTACAAATTATGAGCTTCTATGATTAGAATTTACAAAGATGGTATGAAATAACGTATATCATCTGTTTGAAATATACATGAACAGATCTTTCATAAATCTAGAGCTATCATGAACAAAAGGCACCTATAACTGGAATGCAGGCACATATTCAAATCCAGCTCTCGTCGAACAGAACAACATCAACACCCAACATCTGCACGCAAGATGTAGAAGTGTATTATAAATACAACTAACCCCATGTACTCAACAAGTAACAAACCCAACCTTAGCTTAAAAGTAGTGACGAGCTGGGACAAGGGTCAGAGTCCAACATCAATAGCCAACAACAATTAATAATAACATAATGAAAATAATGAAAAAAGTAACTCAGAGATAAAATGCTGAGCTCTTTCACAATTCCAGAAAATAGATCCGCCTTTCAGGTATATCAGTGAAAACCCAAATCTTTTACTGAAATTGCCGAAAATATGAGTAAGTTTGAAACTGTAATTTTTTCCAAAAAAGCTTTCCACAGGTAAATATTTGATTTTCAAATGGCATGAGGATAATACATCTCTATGCCTATATCTCAATATGTGTAAGAAGTCATGAATGACGTGATACCGTACAACATGAGGAAAAATGCATCTCTATGCCTGTATGTCATGTGTGCATGTTAATGCAATGTATCTCAGAGATGAACTCATGTACTCACAGTCTCAGAGTATTCAATCTCATTTTCTTACACTTTCCACTCACTATGCTCAATACTTAGCACATTCAGTCACTCAGCACTATACAATACATTCTGCGGCGTGCAACCAGATCCACATACAGATAGCCATAAGGCCCGTTGCGGCGTGCAACCCGATCCATATATATATATATATATATATATATATATATGCGCACTAGGGGATGTGTACAGACTTGGAGGGGCTCCTTCAGCCCAAGTGCTATAACAAGCCAATCATGGCATAAATCAGTAAAATATGTTGTGACGTGCAGCCCGCTCAAATCATAAACCAATAGAATATGCTGCGGCGTGCATCCCGATCCCATAATATCACTCACACTCAGGCCCTTGGCCTCATCATCAATCTTTCCAGACTTTTGGGCTCACAATGCCATGAAACTAGCCCAAAATGATGATATGATGTGTTAATAAATAGCAACCGAGACTGAGATATGATATGAAATGAATGAACATGACTTAGTATGAAAGTGCAATTTAAACAAATAATTCAACAGTAATATAACCTTAGTGGGTCCTAAAAGAATAAGCATGTAGCCTAAACATGGTTTCTAACATAGATCACAGCTCAATAGCTCAAATACGTAGAGATTTCATCGTTACAGATAAGATCAGGTAACTACACAGTACCACATGAATAACGGAGTCACAATTCACACGGTGCACGCACGCCCGTCACCTAGCATGTGAGTCACGTTAACACCAAATACATAACACGTAATTCGGGGTTTCATACCCTTAGCACCAAGTTTGGAAATGTTACTTACCTCGAATAAGCCAAATCCAATGCCCAGCAAGCCGAATGATGCCCCAAGAATGCCATCCCGCGCGTATCGACCTCCGAATGGCTCCAAACTAGCCAAAAACAACTCAAATACATCAAATAATTCCAAAGGAAACAAACCCAATAGATAAAGTCGAATCTTTAATAAAAGACCGAAAATCATCCCTAAAGTACAACCCAGGCCCGCACCTCGGAACCCGACTAAACTCACAAATCTGACAACCCACTCAATTAGGAGTCCAACCATCCTAGTTTCACCCAAATCTGACTCCGAATCGATGTTCAAAACTCAAAAATTTGCTTTATGAAACTTTAGGCTAAAACCCTTAATTTCCTCTTTTGGACCCCTCAATCAAATGCCAAAAACGAAGAGAGATTCATGATATAAAATCAAAAATGAGTAGAGAACACTTACCCCAGCCCACATGGTGAAAATTACTTCAAGAATCACCTCAATCCGAGCTCCATAGCTCTCAAATGTAAAAATGGCCGAAACCCTTGAAATAGAGTACTTTATAATCATTGGGCGAATTAATGAACCACGATCGCGAAAATACCATCGCGATCGCGAAGAGGAAAATTCCATTTCCCAGAAAATACCTTATGCGATCACGAAAAGAGCTCTGCTAACGTGAAGAACAAACTACACTGCCTCCTAAAAATAACTACGTGATCGCAAACGTACTCATGCAAACGCGAAGCACACAGGCGACCAAGCTTCGCGAACGCGTCCAGTATTACGCGAATGCGTATAAGAATTCCCAATTCCCAGCTGCCCATCTCAACACCATGCGACTACGGCCTCGTTGTGCGAATGCGTTGAAGAAAAATCCCTCAGTTCCATAAATCACTATTCGAGTGCGGCCATTTCTTCGTGATCGCGAAGAACAATAAAAACATCAGAAACCAGCAACTCCAAGCCAACCCGGAATGATCCGAAACCACCCCGTCCGAACATACCAACAAGTCCCATAATACAACACGGACCTACTTGAGGCCTCAAATCACATATAATAACATCAAAACGATGAATCACACCTCAAATCGAAATTTATGAACTTTGAACTTTTCAACTTCCATAATTCGTGCCGGAACATAGCAAACCGATCCGGAATAAACCCAAATATTGCACACAAGTCCCAAATGACATAAAAGCTATTCCAATTCCCGGAACCACAATCCAAATCCGATGTCAAAAATTCCACTCCCGGTCAAACTTTCCAAAAATCTAATTTTTGCCATTTCAAGCTAAATTCAACTACGGACCTCCAAATAACAATTCGGACACGCTCCTAAGTCCAAAATAACCCAACCGAGCTAACAGAATCATCAAAACTCCAATCCGAGGTCAAATACTAAAAAGTCAAATTTGGTCAACTCTTCCAATTTAAAGCTTCCTAGTTGAGAACCATTCTTCTAAATCAATTCTGAATAACCTGAAAACCAAAACCGACGATTCACACAAGTCATAATACATCATACAGAGCTACTCATGCCTATCAACTACCGAGCAAAGTGCAAATGCTCAAAATGAGAGGTCGGGTCGTTACAGTTTGGGCCAGCATCTGAAACCCAGAAATTTGGGCCTATAATTACAAAATCAGGGAGAGAGAATATTTTGAGATTATTGGGGTTAGGGTACTTGAGGTCAAGAGGCGATTTTAAGCTCAAATCAAGTCCGACCAACTAAAGTAAGTTGTTAATGATATTTTGGGTTGGTTCTTACTCAATATACATGAGTTCTAATATCATTCTTACATCCAAATACTAGATTTCATCATCAAATCCTCAAGAATACAAAAATCATCGAAGTTGTAATTTTTCAAGATTGTTCCACTAAGAGGTAATTCTAATGCTTCAAACTTGTTTATTATGAGTAATTAGAAGTATTTGAAGCATTTCTTTTACAAGTTTTAATGGTTGAAAGATTGGATTATAAAAATTTAGTTCATGGCATGAATAGTACTTTTTAGAAAATGAGAGAGAAGATGAATAGTAATCTTGGCGTTGTAATTGACGAATACAATGAACCTATGAAATTATTCGTTAGCAAAAGTTGGAAGTGACCAACTAAGTAATCACCCGAATTGTATATTTTGCAAGTGTTGATTTTGGAAGACGATGAATAGTAACTTGGTAGCATTGGAAAATTGATGTAGTATCATTAATGACTTTGAACGGGTATTAAAATGTAACAATGAAGTTGAATGGTCTAGCATGTGAATCTATTCGGCGATTTGAGTTGTTGGAGGCTTGTAGTAAACTTATGAGCCATAATATTGATCAATATTTTAGGTCATATTTTGATGTAATTAGGATATCTAATTGTAGATATTGACTTGTTGGTAATGTTTGAGCATTTTAATCAACATTGGCACAATGGAAGAGGATTGAAAGCTTGTGCGTTATTAAAGCAAATGCGACGTTAGTTGAATAAAACTTACTCTTCTTGAGAGATTTTTTCTAAAAGAATATGTTTCGAGTTAATGCTTAAGTTGGTTGCAAATGTGCTTTCGTTCTTATAGGGATAAACAAGTACGGATGTCTCCATGTACTAAAATATTATGTTGCATATATAGTGTCATGTTGTTTTATAAAAATTTATTTTAAATCTTGTTGGCAAAATGACACTTAAGGTAAATGTTATAAGTTAATATCAAAACTTACGTATTGATAAGAGTATACATATTTGAGTGCTAAAGATAAGTTTTCATGGAAAGTAATATTTTTTTTGAAAATTGATAAATAGAATAGCACTTGTGGTACCTTTTAAAGATTGATGTTAAATTGCTAAAGGCTTTAACATGTAAAAGGTTATTTATTTAATTTTTGTTCAAATAGTTTTAATTTTCTATTAATGCTACGATTTGATAAAAAAAATAGATCCTTTGAGGCTACTATGCTATGAATATATTTTTGAAGTACCAAATATTTTGGGAGTTACTTGTGTCCACAAAGATTGGCTTCGGATATATTGTGTTCGCCGTCATGAAACTACATGTGCCTGTGTAGGCGTAGATGGCCACTTTGTGGTATAGACTACGGCAGAGTGATCTTCCTCGAGAGGGTACTATTTTGTTCTATTATTAGCATGGCTGAGTCGATTCGCATGGCACTACGATGAGACGACCTGAGCAAGTAAGGTATATGGTACTTGCCGCTAGGTGCATAACCTAGTTGACCTTCTTATGTCGGTGATGGTATAGTACTCCTAGTACAAGGTAAGGATGATTTTTTTATGTTTAGACCTAAGGAGCTGAAGTGATTTCAATGACTTGAAGCGAATGGAACGATTTTGTATAATTCTATTCAAATCTTGGACTGATATAAAAGTTTTAAAAGTTTATATTGTGGTTATATTTGACTTCTCTTTTATTTAAAATGACAAGGATCATGAATTGATGAAATTTCTTATCGTTTTATATCAAATATTGGTGCATTCTTTTTATAAAGTTTGTCCCAAGAACTTAATTTAGATAGAGTCTATGATACTTATTGAGTACCATCATGGTGTAATCAGCCCTTAGGGGCCCCTCTTCAGGGTCCCTTTTTCTTTACGTATTTCAGGATGACTCTCTTTCCGAGTTATTATGAAGCAACACTTTTATTTCGTGGTGCCTATCATGTTATTTCTTATTTTCTTTTGTTGGAATTATTCCAAGTATTGGTTCTATTCTTTGGTATAGAGGCTCAATAGATAGTTGTGTTGGATTGTAAAAATAGGATTTTGGACGTCATGCATAAAGGAATAATCATTTAATTTGATTATATCATTTTTATGAAAAGTGTCATGTATGATTTTGAAAATGAAAAGTATGTTGTGAATTGATTTGAAAATGTACAAGATTTTAAATTAGCTTCCGCAATTATACTTGTTCTTGACATATGGGTTGGTTCACTCGGGTCGGGTAGTGTGCCGGTTGCCGGTCACGTAGATTTGGGTCGTAACAAACTTGGTATCAGAGCACTAGGTTCTAAGTCGAGTCCTAAAAAGTCTATGGAACCGTATCAAGTAGAGTCCCTCTTATTGGTGTGTTGCTGGCCACACTTATATCGGGGAAGCTACAATGACATCTAAGGAGTTTCACTTTCTTCCTACTCTAGATCGTGCGTTTGTGCCTGAAGTGAGAATACGTATTCTCTAACATATTGATTACCGATGGTGGAAGATATAGAAGTGACAAGAAAAAAGCTCAAGGTTCAAGTTATAATACAAGATGTTTGGGCTAATAGCCAGAAAGTGTCAGATTGTCCAAAATAAAATAATAGGTTGAGAATAGATTGGAACTGATACAGTCAATGCATATGACTTTGGTGAATAAGAATTATCAGTCGAATACTGAGAAATCATGGAAGAACAGGGTGATGATGTCAACTAGTACTATCAGGATGGTGTCAGGATTTATAAAGAATTTTGCTAAAGGATGCGAATAGGGGCACCTATGGTAGACCCTAAATTTCAATTCAAGATTGTTGGCCAATATATTGGAACGAGTGTTTACTATGATAATCGACATTAACGAGTTTAACAAAGGTACAAAAAAAATACTGTAAATGAAGAGGTTGCATCTTAACTTATCATGACAATATATAGAGAAGTGATATGGATCTAATTGATAAGTGAATGTGAATCACTCAAGTTTGTGGTGAACATAGTATGACTCATAAGAAGTATGAAATAGTTAAGACAGTGTCAGTAATGACCAAACACACCTTCCCAAAAGAAAAGAAAAAAAAAAGGACTTTCTTGTTCATCCAAAATGGGAATGTTACAAGGCGAGAGAGATGAACCTTAATTGTATTAGAGATCGGGTTTCCCCTGAGTATGATAGGTTATAGTCATGATAGTGTCATATGTAATAGAAGTGACACATAAGAAATAAAGTGTCACATGTAAGCACGAGTTGAGAATAGACAAAGCATGCCATATGTAAAAGATGGGCATGTCAACCTTGAGTATCTCCGGATGATGAATGTGGTACAACTAAAAATTCAATCTCTAATGATGCATACCAAGGCATGCGAGGATAAAGTATGTGGACTTAAATGGATAAATGTGAAAATTTTAAGGCATGAGATGCACAAAACGCGTAATCTTGGAGGTTATAAGAAGCAATATAGGTTGTTAGAGAAGGGAAAAAATGGCGTGGAATAATAACCTTGAGTTTGTCTACTCGAGGTATGTCTTATTTTGTTCTTTTGAAATGATAAAAATTGAGAATTTCCAAGAATGAGCTCCAAGCAAACTAAGCAACGGACCGTGCGCGTAATACTTTAGAATATTCTTCATTAAATGCTATCAGGTGATAGGTATTTATTTCGTCTTTATGAATATCATTCTCTCCGATAACAAGCGAGATCACTGTCTGCGGAGAGATAGTATATACCCAGATCTTACATTTACCTTGTGGAGGTAGAGAGGTTGTTTCCAATAGGCTATCGATACAAGGAAAAAGTAAGCACAACAGTAATGAAAAAAAATATGATAGCGTACGTAAAAGCCATGAAAAGGAGCAACAACAACAACAACAACAACAATAATAATAATAATAATAACAATAATAATAATAACTATTATTATTATTATTATTGTGGTTATTAGTATTATTACTGTTTTTATTATACGGTTACGTGTCTAAATCAATTTGTTACGTCAGATTGCTACCAGATTATTTGATTAGCGAATATTCCAAACCGGAACCCTCCATCTAATGATTCTTTTGAGTACGTTGCTACCTTCTAAAAGATGGTCGTTATTTAATTCTTAATAGGCTTTTTTTTTTTTTTACTTTTGGTACTTCGAAGAATTATTGCTTGCACATGGGTACATGCTTGAAAGATGCTGACTAATTGACTTAAACTTTACCTATATTGATACCATACCACTAGCGTTACTATACACGCGTTGTACATATTACTAACCTTTTTAAAAAACACATTTATACTATTAAATAATATGTCTTAGTTATAAAATTAAAAAAACCAAAAGTTTCTTAAAATGATAATGTTGATCTTATTTAGCTAACTTAATTCATGATGAATATTCTGAAAAGGCCTAAATTGAAATAGGGGCTCGACAATCATTAAATTAAATGGAATTTGAAGACAACTTATAGCTAGGGCTTCTTATCGGGCGGATTGGGCGGTTATTTACTCTTACCGGTTTGGCTTAACGGTTATCGGTTTTTAAATGTATTAATCCGCTAGCCACCCGATAAGATATAGGACGGATTGGTATCGGTTTACCTCTTATCGGGCGGTTTATCGGCCTAATTCAACCTATATTGTACACTACAGAAAAATGATAATAGAATGGGAGATAGTAGCAAGATAACCTTTTTGGGGCATTTGCAGCAATTTAAGGGCATAAATTCGAAGGTAGATGGTATCATTGGCAAGATTTTAGACTTCATGTTAGCTAGACAGTACAATTTATCCATACAGATCAGATGGTTCTTCTCTGTTTGTTGTGGAAGCTTATTGTTTCCCCATAATCACGAGCATATACTAAAACAATATAATTTAATGTTAAAAGTAGAGACCACAAGCTCAGATAAAATTTCCTATTTGTGAATTCATAATTCTAAATTAATAAGCAATTGAAGAATATAATATTACGCAGTGCACAAAAGAACATATCGGAATGTAAAAAAAACATCTTCATGCAGTTCATACTTTTCACATTTTCCCTGACCTTTATCTAAACTGCCTGAACAGGACTAAGAGAGGGGATTAAAAATGAACTACATATGATATGTCTGGAAATGGAACACACCATGATAGTACATCTGAACAATATCTCATCATGATCTGCCTACATAAGTCATAACAATGAGTGAAAAAGCAGAACACATTTGTAAATCACTAAATTGTATGCTACATGTCACGACCCGGATTTTCCACCCTCGGGGGTTCGTGATGGCGCCTACTCGTAGAAGCTAGGCAAGCCACAAATCATAAACTCCTACCTACTTTATTTTAAATTATTTTATCAATCATAACAACAAGCGTTAAATATTTAAATGACAGCGAAATATAAAATTAAAGCAGATGACTTAAATTAAATAAGCTGAACAATAATGCGGAATTCAACATGTGCCTCTACCCAAGAACTGGTGTCACATCATCCACGGACTACTAAGAGTACTAGATACAATCGTTTGAAAGAAATATAACATTGTTTGTCTCAAAAACATGAGATAACAGAATGAAATATAAGATAGAGGAGACGCCGGGCCTGCGTACGCGTGCAAGGCTACCTCGGAGTCTCGGTGGACTGAAGGCTGGCTCCCGAGCTACTGCTGCTGTCCGGGACCTGGATCTGTGAAAAAGAGCATAGAGTATAGTATCAGCACAACCGACCCCATGTGCTGGTAAGTGCCTGGCCTAACCCCGGCGAGGTAGTGACGAAGCTAGGACCAGACTCCAGATAAACCTGTGCGGTTGCATATATATATATATATATATATATATATATATATATATATATATATATATAT